>NW_026087002.1:0-9320 GCF_022539395.1 Myiozetetes cayanensis | reverse complement strand
TGTCTTTGTGAAGTCACCAATGACCCCAGTGTTGTAACCCATGTCCCTGTGATGTCACCACTATCCCCTGTGATGTCACCACTGACACCAATAATATCACTGATGTCACCCCTGGCCTTGTGAAGTCATTGTTTTCCTCTGTGATGTCACAGATATCCCCATTGATGTCATTAGTGTCTCTGTGGTGTCATCAGTGTCCTGTGTGATGTCAACAATGTCTCCGATGATGTCACTACTGTCTCTGTGATGTCACCCCTGTTGTTGTGAAGCCACCAATGTCCTCTGTGATGTCAGCTATCTCTCTGTGACATGAAGGCTGTCATTTTTTGTGACCAGTCACCTGTGATGTCACTGGTCTTTAATGATGTCATTGCTTTTTCTGTGATGTAACCACTGTCCCCAGTGGTGGCACCTATGTCCCTGTAATGTCACTGATGTCCCTTTGATGTCACGTCCTTCAGGTTTTTTTCACCAGTCTCCTGTGGTGTTACTGGTCCCCAGTGATGTCACTGCTGTCCCTGTGATGTCAGCAATGTTCCCAAGGATGTCATTGGTGTCTCTATAATGTCAACCCTGTCCTTGTAAAGACACTAATGTCCCTTCGACATCAAAGTTGTCCCTTTCTTGTCAGCAGTCCCCTGTGATGTCACTTTCCCCAGTGATGGCACCCATCTCCCTCTGATGTCACCACTGTCCACTGTGATGTCAACAATGACCCCAATGATGTCACTGGTGTCACTGTGATGTCACCCCTGTCTTTGTGAAGTCATTGAAGTCCCCTGTGATGTCTCTGATGTCCCTGTGACATCATGACTACCCCTTTGTTGTCAACAGTCCCTTGTGATGACACTGGTCCTCAATGATGTCACAGCTATCTCTGTGATTTCATCCTTGTCCCTGTGATGTCACTGATGTCTCTGTGACATCGCTGCTGTCCCTTTGTTTTCACCATTCCCCTGTAATTTCAATGTTCCCCAATGATTTCAGCGATGTCCCTGTGATGTCCCCAGTGTCCCCTGTGATGTCAGCAATGTCCCAGATGATGTCACTGGTGTCTCTGTGATGTCACCCCTGTCCTTGTGAAGTCACTGATGTCCCCTGTGATGTCCCCGATGTCCCTGTGACAACAGGGCTTAGCCTTTGTTCTCATTAATCCCCTGTGACCTCACTGGTCCCCAATGATATCACTGCGGTCCCTCTTATGCCACCACTGACGTCAGCAGTGGCACCTTGTCCCTGTGACTTCTCCAATGTCCCTGTAATGTCACCAGTCCCCTGTGATGTCACCGTTGGCCCTTGTGATGTCAGAAATGTCCCTGATGATAAAAATGGTGTCTCTGTGATGTCACCCCTGTACTTGTAAAGTCACCTACATCCCATGTGGTGTCACCGATGTCCCTGTGACATCATGGTTGTCCCTTTGTTGTCAGTAGTCCCCTGTGATGTCACCGGTCCCCAATGATGTTACTTATGTCTCTGTGATGTCACCACTGTCCCCAGCAGTGGCACCATGTCCCCATGATGTCACCAAATGCTCTGTGATGTCATCAGATACTTTGATGTCCCTGTGACATTGCAGCTATCCCTTTCATGTCACCACACCCCTGACACGCCACTGGTCACCAGTGATATCATCGATGTCCGTGTGATGTCATGACTGTCCCCTGTGGTGTCACAAATGTTCCCGATGATGTCACTACTGTCTCTGTAATGTCACCCTTGTCCTTGTGAAGTCACCAATGTCCCTAGTGCTGTCACCGATGTCCCTGTGATGTCACAAGTGTCACTGATGATGACACTGGTGTCTCTGTGATGTCACCACTCTCCCCAGTGGTGGCTCCATGTCCCCTGATGTCACTGATTTCCCTGTGACATCAGGACTTCCCTTTTTTTGTCACCAGTCCTCTGTGATGTCACTGGTCCAAAATGATGTCACTGATGTCCCTGTAGTGTCACCACTGTCCCTGATGATGTCACTGATGTCTCTATGATATCAACCCTCTCTTTGTGAATTTACCGATGTCCCAGTGACATCACAACTCTTCCTTTGTTGTCAGCATTCTCCTGTGAGGTCACTGGTCCCCAATGCTGTCACCGATGTCCCTGTGATGTCACCACTATCCACTGTGATGTCACCAGTGTCTCCGATAATGTCACTGGTGTCTCTGCAATGTCACCTCTTCCCTTGTGAAGACACCGATGTCAGCTGTGATGTCACAGATATCCCCGTTGATGTCATTGCTGTCTCTGTGGTGTCATCACTGTCCTAAGAAGTGGCACCATGTCCCAATGATGTCATTGATGTTACTGTGACATCACTGCTGTCCCTTTGTTGTTATCAGTCCCCTGGGATGTTACTGTTCCCCAGTGATGTCACCCATGTCCCTGTGATGTCACCACTGTCCCCTGTGTTGTCAACAATGACCCCGATGATGTCACTGGTATCACTGAGATATCACCCCTGTCTTTTTCAAGACATTGAATTCCCCTGTGAGGTCACCAAAGTCCCTGTGACATCACAGCTGTCCCTTCGTTGTCACTGGTCCCCGATGATGTCACTGCTGTCTCTATGATTTCACCACTGTCCCCAGGGGTAGCACCATGTCCCTGTAATGTCATCAGACGCCTTTGATGTCAGTGATGTCCCTGTTAAATTGCAGCTGTCCCTTTCTTGTCACCAGTCCCCTGGGATGTCATTAGTCCCCACTGATACCACCAATGTCCCCAAGGATGTCACCACTGACCCCTGTGTCCCCGATGATGTCACTGCTGTGTCTGTAATGTCACCCATTGATGTCACCAATGTCACTGTGACATCACAACTGTCCCTTTATTTTCACCAGTCACCTGTGATGTCACTGGTCCTCAGTGATGTCACCCATGTCCCTGCAATGTCATCAGACTCCTTTCATGTCACTGATGTCCCTGTGACATCACGATTGTCGCCTTTTTTTAACCAACCCCCTGTGATTTCACTGGTTCCTAAATGATGTCACAGCTGTCCCCATGGTGTCACCACTGTAACCAGACGTGGCACCTTGTCCCTGTGATATTGTTGTGATGTCACCAGACCCCTGTGATGTCACTGATTTCCTTGTGCTTGTCCCTTTGTTTTCAACAGTCCCCTGTGATGTCACTGGTACCCAATGATGTCACTCATGTCCCTGTGATGTCACCACTGTGCCCTGTGATGTCACCAATATCCCTAACGATGTCACTGATATATCTTTGATGTCAACCATGTACTTCTGATGTCACTGATGTCCCCAGTGATGTCACTGATGTCCCTCTGACATCACAGCTGTCTCTTTGTTTTCACCAATCCCCTGTGATGTCACTCGTCCCCAATGATGTCAACAATGTCCCTTTCATTAGGGTTAGGGTTAGGGTTTAGTGTTAGGCTTAGGCTTAGGCACAGGATTAGGGTTAGGGTTAGGGTTAGGGTTAGGATTAGGCTTAGAGTTAGAGTTGGATGAGGCAGAAACATCCCCTTTCTCTTGCCCTTCTCGGTGTGTGGGGCGAAAATCGCCCTTGTCAGGGAGCCCCTGCAGGCTCTGCCCTTCCGGTGATCCAACAGCGGCCCCTGCTGACCGGGATTGGAATTGCACCAAAAAGCGAGGAATACGGGACTGTTCCCTTTTTTTGAGGGGGATTTTTGGTACAGGATTATTTGGTTGGTTTTGTGCTCTTTCATTGTGTTACCAATACACATATATCCTTTAATAAAAGCCTGTTATTTTTCTTTCTCCATACTTTCTCACTTGGAGCCTCTTAATTTCAGGTTTACAATTGCTTAGAAGGAGGATTTTGGTCTTCTTCATAACTCATCCACCTTAGCCAAACACTTGTGTTTCATTAAACTGAGAGAGATGCAAAGTCATGCTTTGTTTACAAACCAGAGATCTTGCAGGTTCTTCCCATTTGCCTCTGCTCCTCTCAGAGAACTTGTGTGGACACCTTCCCTGCCTGCACCAGATGATTTCACAAAACTGGGAGCGGTGGTATTTCATGGAGAAGGACCTGAGGGTTTTTTCAGGCTTCTCCAAACAAATATTTCCTTTAGGAGAGCAAAAACCAGGACAGTGCGGGGAACAGCAGAAATGCAGCTCCTCCAGGAATGGCAGCTCCTCCAGGAATTCCCAGCACACGCCCACAGATCCTCCCAGAGGGGTGAGGCAGACATCAAGGTTTGACGGAAATACCCTGTTTGGGATAACTTAGGAGATGGCTGCATCCCCTCTCTCTTACCCAGAGGCTGGAGATGCTGCTGTCTGGGAGCAGGAGGTGCCTGTGTGGGGGTTCAGCACCGCTGGCTTGGTGCAAGTATAAGAAGCGTTTGGACGATACTCCCGGGCACGTGGTGTGACTCTGGGGGATGGTCCAGGGAAGGCTCAGGAGTTGGACTCGATGATCCTTATGGATCCCTTCCAACTTGGAATACTGGGTGTGATTCTGTGAAGTTCCACAGGGCTGTGTGTGAGGAGAGAGCAGGGGCTGAGCAAAGCAGAGCAGGGCAATGGCAGCACAGCCCTTGAGCACTGCCCCAAGCAGGTTGAGCCCAAAGGGGAGCTGGGGGTGGGGTTGGTCCCACTCAGGTGAGGGGGCAGAGACACAGGGACAGCAGGGAGTGCAGGGCAGGGAGAACATCAGAGGGAACTGATGGGCATGGGGATGTCTCCAGGCTGGGCTCTCCCAGTGCTCAGTGGCCCCATCTCTCCAGGATGAGGGTGCTGATGGGGGCGGACGACAAGAGGAGCAAGGTGAGGACACAGTACAGGATTCAGATCCAGAGGAGAATGGCTGACCCTGGAAGAAGGGTGGGTCACAATGTGGACAAAACATATCCAGGAGGAAAGAAGAGTAGAAAGGGCTCACAAGTTATAACTTGCCTCTGACAGGAAATATTGTCTTAGTTGAGGGGTTGCTGTCTGTTAGAGAAATGGAGAGCTCATGATTCTTGGTGTCCTGTACAGAGACCATCCCAGACACTGAACTCCTCCCCCAGCTCCCATCTTGGTCCTTTAGATGAATGTGGAACCAGCTAGCTCATGCAAATCTGCCCAACTGGTTGACATGGGCTCTTAGAAAAAGAGAAGAGACCAGAGAAGGTGTGATGGGGAGAGGAAGCAGTGAGCAGGATATGCCATTCCAACCCAGTGAGATCCCAGCCTGCAGGGGCTCCCTGACAAGGGCGATTTTCGCCCCCCACACCGAAAAGGGCAAGAGAAAGGGGATGTTTCTGCCTCATCCAAGGAGAAGGGTCAGGTGAAATGTCCCCCAAGAGCAACTCTCTGTCTCCAGGAGTTTTAACCAAAACCTGCTGCACGGGGTTCATGTGGGGACATCAAACCCAGCCCACATGGGAATATGTAGACTTTTCTTTTCTAAAACTTTAAGGCAAATCTATATTTACCAACTGATGACAATTTTGATGCAGGAACAGATGTGACCCTGTGACCTCACATGGTATTTTAATGCTCCAATGGCATGGGCCTTTCTGGGTCCAGCCAGCGCTAAAAATTACTTTTGTCTGGGATTTAGGTTTGGAAAGAAAATCCAAGGAAAGAAAGGAGGGGCAGTAGAACAGTATCAATCTGAAGGTTTGAGAGTCTGGTGGATGTCTCAGCTGAGCTCAGGCCTCAGACATCTCCCCTCCACCCCCTTGTACCTTCACAGTCCTTTCATGTCTCTCCAGTCACTCCTTTGTATCACCAGGGCTGTCACTGGGCAGCTCAGCCCCATTTCAGGAGGGACTGTGGGAGGCAGAGGTGCAGTCAGGGAGAGAAATCCATGTTTGTTCTCCCCGGGAGCAGAAGCACCTGAGCATTGCACACCCCCAGAGCCCTGAGCACAGCAGGGCCTCTGCCCCTGTGTGCCTGTGCAACCAGGGGAGCATCAGTGTGGGCACAGAAAAGAGCACATCCGCAGCTGGATCCCGTGGTTTATGGACACACAGCTTCCTTTGGACACAGGGGATGGAGATGTCTTCACTCGAGGGGCTCACATCTCCATGTCCAATCCAGGGAATAGATTTGATCTGGATTTATCCATCAGACATTGTCAATACATGTGAGAGTTACAAATATTTTTCCCAGGAGAGGGAAAAGATAAGAAAACAAAAAAAAGCCTCCTCATCCCCTCCCCACAGACTTTGAGGGTCATCAGTCTGGAATCTGAGTCCCTGACCAGTTCTTTTGTGTTGCTCAATCACCCAAGGCAAGGACAACCTGCCCATTCAACATCCCGCCCACAAATGGGGAAGAAGCGGGGAGGAAAATATTCAATACTCAGTTCCTTTTTTGACATCACTGGGGACCAGAGACATCACAGGGGTGTGTTGAAAACAAAGGGATAACCCTGATGTCACAGGGACATCGATGACTTAACAGGGACAGGGTTGACATCACAGAGACACCAGTGACTTGATCGGGAACATTGCTGAAGTCACAGGGGACAGTGGTGTCAACACAGGGACAGTGGTGACATTATTGGGGACCAGTGACACAAAAAGGGACTGGTGACAAGAAAGGGAAGGCCATGATGTCACAGGGACTTTGGTGACATCAAAGAGGACATGGGTGACTTCACAAGCACAAGGATGACATGACAGAGACACCAGTGACATCATCGGAGACATTGTTGACATCACAGGGACAGTGGTGACATCAGGGGGACATGAGTGATATCACTGGAGTCAGTGACATGACAGGGGGACTGGTCACAATAAAGGGACAGCCGTGATGTCACAAGGACATTACAGGGACATCGGTCACATCACAGGGAAATGGTGCCACCGGTGGGCACAGTGGTGAAATCATAGGGACAGCAGTGACATCACTGGGGACCAGTGAGGTCACAGGGGACAGGTGACAAAAAAGGGACAGCTGTGATGTCACAGGAACTTCAGTGACATGACTTTACAAGTCCAAGGGTGACATCACAGAGACACCAGTGACACTAATAATGTCCCTGGTGACATCACAGGGACATTGGTGACATCACAGGGGACTTCAGTGACTTCACAAGGACAGGGGTGACATCACAGTGACACCAGTGACATAATTGGGGACATTGTTGACATCACAGGGGACAGTGATGACATCACAAAGACACCTGTGACATCATCGGAGACATGGGTGACATCACAGGGACAGTGGTGCTATCATACATATATTGGTGACATCATTGGGACCAGTGACATCACAGGGGACTGGTGACAACAACTGAAAGCCGTGATGTCACAGAAAGATCACTGACATCACAGGGGACATTGGTGGCTTCACAATGACAGTGGTGACATCACAGAGATACCAGTGTCATCATTTGGGACCAGTGACATCACATCGGACTGTTGACCACAAAGAGACAACCCTGATGTCACAGGGACATTGGTGACTTCACAAGCAAAGGGTTGACATTATAGAGACACCATTGACATCATCGGAGACATTGCTGACATCAAAGGGGCAGTGGTGGTGTCACAGAGACAGCAGTGACATCATTGGGGATATAGTTGACATCACAGGGGACAGTGATGACACCACAGAGACACCAGTGACATCAACGGGGACATCTGTGACATCACAGCCAACATAGGTGACTTCACAAGGCAAGGGGTGACATCACAGAGACAGTGGTGATATCACTGGGGACCAGTGACATCCCAGGGGACTGGTGACAAGAAAGGGACAGCTGCGATGTCACAGGGACATCGTTGACATCAAGGGGGTCTGGTGACATCACAAGGACATCAGTCACATCACGGGGACCTGGTGCCACGGCTGGGGACAGTGGTGACATCACAGTGACACCGGTGATATCATCAGGGTCATTGTTGACATCACAGGGGACAGTGGTGACATCACATGGAGATGGGTGACATCACTGGGGACAAGTGACATCACAGAGGACTGTTGAAAAAAAAGGGACAGCCGTGATGTTACAAGGCTATTGGTGACATCAAAGGGGACAGTGGTGATGTCACAGGGACATCAATGACTTCACAAGGCCAGGGGGGAAGGGACACAAGTGACATGATTGAGAACATTGGTGACAGGACAGGGGAAAGTGGTGATATCACAGAGACAGCAAGGACATCGCTGGGGACCCGTGACATAAGAGTGACAACAGAGGGTCAGCAGTGAGGTCACAGGGACATTGGTGACATCACAGGGGACTGGTGACATCACAGGGATGTCAATCACATCACAGGGACATGGTGGCACTGCTGGGGACAGTGGTGATATCACTGGGACAGCAATGACATTACTGGAGACCAGTGACATCACAGGGGACTGCTTACGGCAATGGGAAAGCTGTGATGTCATTGAGACATCAGTGACATCTCAGGGGACATCAGTGACTTCACAAGGGCAAGGGTGAAATCACAGTGACACTGGTGACATCATCAGGCTCATTGTTGACATCACAGGGGACAGTGGTGACATCACAGAGATGTGGATGACATCACTGGGGACCAGTGACATTGCATGGGACTGTTGACAATAAAGGGACAGATGTGATGTCACGGGGACATTGGTGAAGACAAAGGCATCTAGTGACATCACAGGGGACATCGGTGACATCATAGGGACATGGTGCCACCACTAGGGACAGTGGTGACATCACAGTGATGGCAGTGACATCACTGGAGACGAATGACATCACAGGGGACTGCTGAAAACAAAGGGACAGCCGTGATGTCACAGGGACATCTGTGGCATGACAGGGGACATCTGTAACATCACAAGACCAGGTGTGGCCTCACAGAGACACCAGTGACATTATCGGTGAGACTGCTGGCATCACAGGGGACAGTGGTGACATCACAGAGACAGCAGTGACATCACTGTGTACCAGTGAAATCACAGGGGACTGGTGACAACCAAATGACAGCTGTGATGTCACAGGGACATCACTGCCATCGGTGACATGACGGGGACATGGTGCCACAGTTCAGCAGAGTGGTGACATCACAGAGACAGCACGACATCATTGGGGACATTGTTGACATCACAGGGGACAGTGATGACACACAGACACACCAGTGACATCAACGGGGTCATCTGTGAAATCACAGCCGACATCGTTGATTTCACAAGGCAAGGGGTGACATCACGGAGACAGCAGTGACATCATCATGGACATGGGTGACATCACAGGGGACAGTGGTGACATCACAGGGACAGAGGTTACATCATTGGGTAACAGTAACATCACAGGGGGCTGATAATGAAAAAGGGACAGCAGTGATGTCACAGGCACATCGGTGACATCACGGGGACCTTGTGTCATTGCTGGGGACAGTGGTGACACCACAG
>NW_026087001.1:0-9172 GCF_022539395.1 Myiozetetes cayanensis | reverse complement strand
GTGTGTCAGGCCGACTTCCACTGACTGTAGTGTGCCCACTGCCAGTGCCCACCACTCATACCGGGTGGCACAGTAGCTTTGCATCGATAAATAAGGCATTTAATTTTTACACTTTAGTCTAATTTCAGTTGCTTGCCTGCTGCCAGTGTGTGTCAGGCCGACTTCCACTGACTGTAGTGTGCCCACTGCCAGTGCCCACCACTCATACCGGGTGGCACAGTAGCTTGCCGATAAATAAGGCATTTAATTTTTACACTTTAGTCTAATTTCAGTTGCTTGCCTGCTGCCAGTGTGTGTCAGGCCGACTTCCACTGACTGTAGTGTGCCCACTGCCAGTGCCCACCACTGATACCGGGTGGCACAGTAGCTTGCCGATAAATAAGGCATTTAATTTTTACACATTAGTCTAATTTCAGTTGCTTGCCTGCTGCCAGTGTGTGTCAGGCCGACTTCCACTGACTGTAGTGTGCCCACTGCCAGTGCCCACCACTGATACCGGGTGGCACAGTAGCTTGCCGATAAATAAGGCATTTAATTTTTACACATTAGTCTAATTTCAGTTGCTTGCCTGCTGCCAGTGTGTGTCAGGCCCACTTCCACTGACTGTAGTGTGCCCACTGCCAGTGCCCACCACTCATACCGGGTGGCACAGTACCTAGCACGCGTAGTACCACTTATCTAAAAAAAATGACAGGCAGAGGCAGGCCACCCCGCAGGGGCCGTCGTGGTCGTGGTGCTGTGATTTCCACTGTCCCTGGAATAATGCCCAGTGTTCAGAGGCCACGTACCCTGAACCCGAAAAATTCTGAGGACATAGTTGACTGGCTTAGACAGGACACCCAATCTTCAACAGCTTCCGCTAAGAACCTTGACGCACCATCCTCCTCCAGCTCAGCTTCGGTCACCTGCTCTCAAGTTACCACGCACCCGCCCGCCGCCACCACCACCACTACCACCACAGCCACCACAGCCGCTTCACTTGATCCGTCAGAGGAGTTATTTACACATCAGTTGGATGCAATTAGTGATGCGCAACCATTATTGCCAGATGATGTAGATTACAGGGATATGTCTCAGTCAGGCAGGATTACACACATGGACGTACAGTGTGATGATGATGATGATGATGATGATGTTGTACCCGCTGCTGCTTCCTTTGCTGAGGTGTCAGATACAAGTGAAGCGGTTGATGATGACGATGTGTCCACGGATGCCACGTGGGTGCCTGCTCGAAGAGAAGAAGAGGGGGAAAGTTCAGAAGGGGAGACAGAGAGAATGAGGAGACGAGTTGGAAGCAGGGGAGGTCGTCGCAAGGAGTTAGTGGCACAGTCAGACAGCATGTATCGGCACCTGGGGTCAGCCAGACAGCACGCCAGTCAACGCATGCTGTTGCCACCACCAGAATGCCGTCATTGCAAAGCTCAGCAGTGTGGCATTTTTTTGTGTGTCTGCCTCTGATAACAGCAATGCCATTTGCAACCTGTGCCAAAGAAACTGAGTCGTGGAAGTCCAACACCCACCTTGGTACAACTGCTTTGCGAAGGCACATGATCTCACATCACAAACGCCTATGGGATCAACACATGAGTACAAGCAGCACACAAACTCAAAGCCACCATGCTCCTCCTGGTCCAGCATCTTCAGCCACGTCAACCACTGCTGTCCTCCCTGCCCCTCTCAACCACCCGCCACTCCGCCTCTCACCTTCAGCAGTTCCTGCTCATCTGCCCACAGTCAGGTGTCTGTCAAGGACATGTTTGAGCATAAGAAGCCAATGTCACAGAGTCACCCCTTGCCCGGCGACTGACAGCTGGCTTGACGGAACTCTTAGCCCGCCAGCTTTTACCATACCAGCTGGTGGAGTCTGAGGCCTTCAAAAATTTGTCGCTATTGGGACACCACAGTGGAAGGTACCCGGACGAAATTTTTTTTCAAAAAGGCAATCCCAAACCTCTACCATGTCATTGAAAAGGAAGTCATGGCATCTCTGGCATACAGTGTTGGGGCAAGGGTCCATCTGACCACTGATACCTGGTCTGCAAAGCACGGTCAGGGCAGGTATATCACGTACACTGCGCATTGGGTCAACCTGCTGACGGCTGACAAGCATGGAATGCGTGGCTCGCAGCGGAGTTGGTGACACCGCCACGACTTGCAGGCAGACCTACTGCCACCTCCTCTACTCCTACTCCATCCTCTTCGATATCCTCCTCGGCTGAGTCCTCTTCTGCTGCGCGTCTGGCTGCACATCAACTGAATCCCCCAGCTCCCCAGGGGCTATTCCACATCCCGGATACGACAGTGTCACGCTGTCTTGGGGTTGACTTGCCTGAAAGCAGAGAGCCACACAGGACCAGCACTCCTGTCCGCCCTGAACGCACAGGTGGATCAGTGGCTGACCCCGCACCAACTGGAGATCGGCAAAGTGGTGTGTGACAATGGAAGCAAATCTGTTGGCGGCATTGAATTTGGGCAAGTTGTCACATGTGCCGTGCATGGCACATGTGTTGAATCTCATCGTACAACGCTTTGTGTCTAAGTACCCAGGCTTACAGGACGTCCTCAAGCAGGCCAGGAAGGTGTGTGGCCATTTCAGGCGTTCCTACACGGCCATGGCGCACTTTTCCGATATTCAGCGGCGAAACAACATGCCAGTGAGGCGCTTGATTTGCGACAGCCCGACACGTTGGAATTCAACACTCCTAATGTTCGACCGCCTGCTCCAACAAGAAAAAGCCGTCAACGAGTATTTGTATGACCGGGTGCTAGGACAGCCTCTGCGGAGCTGGGAATTTTTTGCCACGTTACTGGACGCTCATGCGCAATGCCTGTAGGCTCATGCGTCCTTTTGAGGAGGTGACAAACCTAGTCAGTCGCACCGAAGGCACCATCAGCGACCTCATCCCATTTGTTTTCTTCCTGGAGCGTGCCCTGCGAAGAGTGCTGGATCAGGCTGTAGATGAGCGTGAAGAGGAAGAGAAGAGTTGTGGTCACCATCACCACCAGAAACAGCCTTGTCATCATCGCTTGCCGGACCTGCGGCAACGCTGGAAGAGGAGTATGAGGAAGAGGAGTCAGAGGAGGAATGTGGCGGCTTTGAGGAGGAGGAAGACCAACCACAGCAGGCACCCCAGGGTGCTCGTTGTTGTCACCTATCTGGGACCCATGGTGTTGTACGTGGCTGGGGGAAGAACAGACCGTCAATGACATCAGTGAGGACGAGGAACGGGAAATGAGTAGCTCTGCATCCAACCTTGTTCAAATGGGGTCTTTCATGCTGTCATGTCTGTTGAGGGACCCTACGTATAAAAAGGATGAAGGAGAACGACCTGTACTGGGTGGCCACGCTACTAGACCCCGGTATAAGCAGAAAGTGGCAGAAATGTTACCAAATTACCGAAAGTCGGAAAGGATGCAGCAGTTCAAAACCAAACTAAAAAATATGCTTTACACAGCTTATAAGGGGGATGTCACAGCACAACGGGAATCTAACAGGGGAAGAGGTGAGTGTAATCCTCCTCCTACCACGGCGGCAAGGACTGGACGATTTACAGATGTGTTGTTGATGGAGGACATGCGGAGCTTTTTCAGTCCTACTCATCGCCACAGCCCTTCGGGATCCAGCCTTAGAGAACGACTCGACCGACAGGTAGCAGACTACCTCGCCTTAACAGCAGATATCGACACTCTGAGGAGCGATGAACCCCTTCACTACTGGGTGTGCAGGCTTGACCTGTGGCCTGAGCTATCCCAGTTTGCGATAGAACTTCTGGCCTGCCCTGCTTCAAGTGTCCTGTGTAAGAGAGTGCAAGGTGCTGTATTTGGATAGTTAGGTATGCAGCGAGGTTGCTGGCCTCGGTGAGGTGAGAGCCGGGTTTTTGTCTGCAGCAGCTAGTGCTGCTTGACTTGTTAAATAGCATGGCTGCAAAGCCGATCCGGGCCGGCTCTTACTGGGAGCAGCTAAAGAGTAGGGTGGGTGGCTGCTCCCCACGGTCCAGTCCATGTTTTGGGCTGGGTATAAAACGCAGCCAGCAGCTGTGTCTGGGAGTGTGATTATCCTGGAGCTGCTAACAGGGCTGGGAGTTCTCTGTCCTGGAGGAAAGAGCTCAGCAAGGAGGTGTTTTGTTCCTGGCTACCTGAAGCTGGATTCTCCTGCGGCTGGGCCGACAGCGTAGGTGCGAACCTGCACCTACACCTCCCAGGTGACTGAACCTGTGTTGGCCTGTTTTTGTTTTGCCACATGTATTTCCGTTGTGTGTGAACTGTCACCAAGAGACTGTTTTTCATTTCTGTGTGCAAGTGTGAATAAAACACTGTTTGTTGCACAATCTGGACTCCTTGTTTTGCCTCTAAACTGCACCCGCACCGCTGTCTACCAGAGCGACTCCCCACATTTGGTGTCGGATGCGGGCATGCGCAGTGAGGCTGGCGTGAACGCCGAAGTTTTGTTTTTGCTGGGCACAAGTGAATGTCCTATATTAAGCCGGCAAAGTTGCAGCCAGTGAATTTCTGGCAACATGGAGGCGGCTGTGAAAGCCCTCATAGAGGCTAACGTGCAGCAGCGGGAGACCAACCAGCTACTGCTACAGCACGTGATGGCGTTACAAGCGGCAGGAGCGTCCCACCACGCCCATGATGCCCGGAAAGCGGTCCGTGCGGCGATCCCAAAGATGACCCCTCGGACGACGTTGAGACCTATCTGGCGGTCTTTGAGAAGGTGGCCGTGAGGGAGAAGTTACCCCGTGACCAGTGGGCTGAGGTGGTCGCTCCGTTCCTGGCATCCGGACCCCAGCAAGTGTTTTTTGACTTGGCAGATGACCAGGCTGCTGATTATCCCACGGTGAAGGGGGAGATCCTGGCCAGACTGGGGGTGAACGTGTTGGTCCGGGCTCAGCGGGTCCACCAGTGGGACTTTAAAGCGGCTGAACCCGCCAGGCCGCAGTACTATGAGTTGCTGCACAGGTTGCAAAAGTGGCTGCAGCCTGATGTTCTAAGTCCCACTGCTATGCTGGACCGACTGCTGGCTGACATGTTCTGGAGGGCCTTGCCTTACCCCTCCAGCACTGGATCGGCCAGGTATCGCCCACCAATGCCCTGGAGATGGTCGACCTGGTGGAGCGCTACGAGGCCACCAGAAACCTGCAGGGGAGTCTTGTTGGGAGGGGCCAGTCAAACCCCGGAGGCCTCCGCCCCAGTTCCGACGACCGGTACCGAGAGACCTGCCCGGAATGTACCCCTGCGAGATCCGCCTCCCGTGGTATGCTGGCGGTGTCAGGAGCCAGGCCACATCAGGGCCGACTGTCCGCATCGGGATGAACCGATGGAGATGAACTATGGGTACCGGCCACTCCATGTATGCCCGGAGAGCTGTGCGCAACTGGCACCCGTGAGGCGCATAGACAATAACCACCTGTGCCAGGTAGAGGTGGGAGATAACTCTGGCGGTGGCGCTGCTGGACTCCGGGAGTCTAGTAACCCTGGTAAGTGCTGCCCTGGTACGGCCCGCCGAGTATACTGGCCGGAAAGTCGGGGTCCTGTGCATCCACGGAGACTTAAAGGACTATCCCACTGCTACTAGTGACTTTGTCCACAGCGGCTGGTACGTGGACCTGCGAGGTGGCTGATCGCCACTAAACTCCCATATGAACTAATACTTGGGAGGGACTTCCTGGTTTTCCGGCACTGTGGCCGGCAGATAAAAGTGATCTGATGGACCCTGAGACAGGGGTAACCCTAGTAGAGTGGCCTGATACCACTGGAAGGCCAGAGCCCTGGGAGCCCGAGTCTGAAGGGCCAGCGGTAGGGGTGACCACTGCTCCAGCGGTAGAGGGGGAGACAACCCCACTGAGTGTAATGGTGGGAGACACGGAGGACTTGCCACCGGGACCTGAGTTGGCAGACCTCAATGTCTCCGGGAAAATTTTGGGACCGCACAACACCGGGACCAAACCCTAACCAGGGCCTGGGAGAATGTGCTGGAAATTGATGGTAAACCCCAGAAACCAGGGGCTGAATTAATGTTCCCACGATTTATTGTTCTGCAGGATATGTTGTATCGGGTGAACCAAATCCGAGGTGAACCTGTTGAACAGTTGGTGGTGCCCACAGCGTATCGCAAGCTTGTCATGGAGCTTGCCCACCAACATGTTCTTGGGGGACACCTGGGGTGGCAGAAAACCCAGGACCGCATACTGCAGCGGTTTTATTGGCCCAGTGTGTTCAAGGAGGTAGAAGAATTATTGTAAGTCCTGTCCAACCTGTCAGATAACTAGCCCCCAGCCACATTTCCGTAGTCCTCTGGTACCTCTGCCAATTATTGAAGTACCGTTTGAGCGAATCGCTATGGATTTAATTGGGCCTGTACCAAAGTCTGCCAGGGGCCACCAACACATTCTGGTAGTTCTCGACTATGCCACTCGGTATCCGGAGGCGGTGCCTCTGCGACATACCTCAGCTAAGCTCATTGCCAAAGAGTTAATGGAGATGTTTTCCCGTGTGGGCCTGCCAAAAGAGGTTCTGACAGACCAAGGGACCCCTTTTATGTCCAAAGTAATGAGGGAACTGTGTAAATTGTTGCGTATAAAGCAGTTACGGACGTCCGTTTACCATCCGCAAACAGACGGTCTTGTTGGAGAGGTTTAACCAAACTCTAAAAAATATGTTAAAGAGGGTGGTGTCTAGAGATGGGAAGGACTGGGACCTGCTTCTGCCCTATCTCATGTTCGCAGTGCGAGAGGTGCCCCAGGCCTCTACTGGGTTCTCGCCCTTCGAACTGCTTTATGGCAGACACCCTCGGGGCCTGTTGGATATCGCCAAGGAAGCATGGGAACAACAGCCTGTCCCCCACAAAAGTGTCATTGAGTATGTCACCCAGATGCAGGAACGGATGGAAAGGGTGTTGCCGCTGGTCCGGGAGCATATGGAGGCAGCGCAACAAGCCCAGAGTAGGGTGTACAATCGTCAGGCTCGGGTACGGGACTTCAATCCGGGAGATCGGGTTTTGGTTCTGGTACCCACCCTTGACAGCAAATTCCTAGCTAGGTGGCAGGGCCCCTATGAGGTGATCGAGAAGGTAGGGGAAGTAATTACAAAGTACACCAGCCAGGGCGGCGCAAGCCGGAGCAGGTGTACCACGTGAATTTACTTAAGCCGTGGAAAGATAGGGACACGGCCGACGACCACAGCCCCCGGCCAGGGCTTCTAGGTGAAAAGGGTCCAGCCCCACAGTTCGAGGCCTGTGAAGCAGTAACCACGGTAAAATTGCAGACAGCCTGTCTTCCAAACAAGTTCAGGAAGTCAGGGAGTTCATCAGTCGGAACACGGATGTGTTCTCGGACCTCCCTGGCCGCACGTCTCTCATCCAACATGACATCGTCACTGAGCCTCAGGCCAAGATCCGGTTAAAACCATACCGGGTACCCGAGGCTCGGCGACGGGCCATCGCGGAGGAAGTGCAGTTAATGTTGAAGCTTCGATGTCATTGAGGAGTCGAAAAGTGAGTGGGCCAGTCCCATAGTCCTAATACCCAAGCCGGATGGGACGTTGCGGTTCTGCAACGACTTTCGCAAGTTAAATGAAGTATCCAAGTTTGACGCGTATCCCATGCCCCGAGTAGACGAGCTTGTTGAAAGTTTAGGACAAGCCCGTTATTTTTCTGTGCTGGACCTCACTAAAGGGTACTGGCAGGTACCCTTAACGGAGTCGGCTAAGGAAAAACCGCATTTGTTACCCGCAGGGCCTGTATCACTACAAGGTGTTACCCTTTGGCCTGCATGGCGCCCCGCCACTTTCCAAAGGTTAATGGACATAGTGCTGCGACCACATCGTCGGTACGCCTCGGCCTACTTAGATGATGTAGTCATCCACAGCACCGACTGGGAAAGCCATTTACCCAAGGTGCAGGCGGTAGTGGATGCCCTGAGGAAAGCCGGACTGACCGCTAACCCAAAGAAGTGCTGCCATAGGGTTAGAGGAGACAAAATATCTGGGATATGTAATTGGGCGGGGAGTCATCAAACCTCAGGTAACTAAGGTAGAGGCCATTCGTAACTGGCCCCGACCGGTCACCACCAGGCAGGTAAAGTCGTTCCTGGGGATTGTAGGATACTACATGAGGTTTGTGCCCCACTTTGCCACAATAGCAGCGCCATTGACAGACCTGTTGAAGGGGCGAAAGTCTGGGAGGGTTAGCTGGAGTGAGAAGGCGGAGGAGGCTTTCTCCGCGTTGAAGTCGGCCCTGTGTGGGTCCCCGGTTTTGGTGACACCCGACTTCAACAAGGAGTTTGTCGTACAGACCGACGCCTCGGAGGTAGGCCTCGGTGCGGTACTGTCGCAGGAGGTCAACGGGGAAGAACATCCCGTTGTCTTCCTGAGCCGTAAGCTCAGTCCCGCCGAGTCCAGGTATAGTATAGTGGAGAGGAGTGCCTGGCTATCAAGTGGGCACTCGAATCTCTCCGCTACTACCTGTTAGGGAGGAGGTTCCGTCTGGTGACCGACCATTCCCCCTCAAATGGATGAGTCAGGCCAAGGAGAGGAATGCTCGGGTCACCAGGTGGTTCCTATCTCTTCAGAATTTCAAGTTCTCCGTGGAACACAGGGCAGGCCGCTTGCAGGGCAACGCAGATGCCCTGTCCCGCGTCCACTGCCTCACGTGTGTTCACCCCTCAGGGTTGAACAAAGGGGGGTATGTGGTAAGGTGCAAGGTGTCGTATGTGATGGCAGGTACGTGTCACCGAGGTTGCTGGCCTCGGTGAGGTGAGAGCCGGGTTTTTGTGTCTGCAGCAGCTAGTGCTGCTTGACATTGTTAAATAGCATGGCTGCAAAGCCGATCCGGGCCGGCTCTTACTGGGAGCAGCTAAAGAGTAGGGTGGGTGGCTGCTCCCCACGGTCCAGTCCATGTTTTGGGCTGGGTTTAAAACGCAGCCAGCTCAGCTAGTCTGGGGAGTGTGATTATCCTGGAGCTGCTAACAGGGCTGGGAGTTCTCTGTCCTGGAGGAAAGAGCTCAGCAAGGAGGTGTTTTGTTCCTGGCTACCTGAAGCTGGATTCTCCTGCGGCTGGGCCGACAGCGTGGTGCGAACCTGCACCTACACCTCCCAGGTGACTGAACCTGTGTTGGACTGTTTTTGTTTTGCCACGTTATTTCCGTTGTGTGTGAACTGTCACCAAGAGACT
>NW_026087000.1:0-9141 GCF_022539395.1 Myiozetetes cayanensis | reverse complement strand
GGACTGCACATGGCTGAGGTGACATCACAGAGACGCCAGTGACATCATCAGTGATACTGGTGACATCACAGGGACATCGGTGACAACACTAGGGATATTGGTGACTTCACAAAGACAAGGGTGACATTACAGAGACAGCAGTGACATCATTGGACATTGGTGACATCACACAGACATGGGTGATATCAGTGGGGACCAGTGACATCCCAGGGGACTGGTGACAAGAAAGGGACAGTTGCAATTTCACAGGGACATCGATGACATCAGAAGCATCTGGTGACATCACAGGGATGTCGGTGACATCATGGGGACATGGTGCCACCACTAGGGACAGTGGTGACATCATAGAGACAGAAGTGATGTCACAGGGGACTGCTGACAACAAAGGGACAACTGTGATGTCACAGGGACATTGGTGACATCACAGGGGACTTCAGTGACTTCACAAGGAGAGGGGTGACAACACAGTGACACCAGTGACAATGTCAGAGACATTGGTGACATCAGAGGGGATGGGGTGACATTATAGGAAAGTCAGTGACATCACTGGGGATCAGTGACATCACAGGGTAGTGTTGAGAACAAAGGGACAGCCGTGATGGCACAAAGCCATCGGTGACATCACAGGGGTCTGGTAACATCACTGGGGACATCAGTGACATCATAGGGACATGGTGGCACTGCTGGGGACAGTGGTGACATCACAGAGAAAGCAGTGACATCATTAGGGACCAGTGATTTCAGAGGGGACTACTGACCAAAAAGTGACAGCTGTGATGTCACAGGGACATCTGTGACGTGACAGATGACAACGGTGACATCAAAAGGACATGTGTGACATCACAGTGACACCAGTGACATTATCGGTGACACTGGTGGCATCACAGGGGATAGTGGTGACATCACAGGGATATTGGTGACATCACTGGGGACCAGTGACCTCACAGGGGACTGTTGACAAAAAAAGGGACAGTCATGATGTCACAGGGACATCACTGACATCAGTGACATGACAGGGACATGGTGCTATGACTCAGCACAGTGCTGACATCACAAAGACAGCAGGACATCATTGGGGACATGGTTGACATCAAAGGGGACATCGATGACTTCCCAAGGCCAGGGGTGACATCACAGACACCAGTGATATTATCGGTGTCACTGGTGACATCACAAGTGATAGTAGTGACATCAGAAAGACATGGGTGACATCACTGGGCTCATTGGTGACTTCACAAAGACAGGAGTGACATCAAAGAGACACCAGTGACATCATCGTAAAAATGGGTGACATCACAGGGGACAGTGGTGCCATCACAGATACATCGGTGACATCACTGGGGATCAGTGATATCACAGGAGACTGGTGACAACAAATGACAGCTGTGATGTCACAGAGAGACGGCTGAAATCACAGTGGACATCGGTGGCTTCACTAGTAAAGGGGTGACATCATAGAGCCATCAGTGACATCATTGGGGACATTGTTGACATCACAGGGGGCAGCGGTGACATCACTGAGACAGCAGGGACATCACTGGGGTCCAGTGACATCAGAGACACAACAGAGGTACAGCAGTGATGAAACAGGGACATCGGTGACATCACAGGGGTCTGGTGATATCACAGGGACATTGGTCACATCACATGGACATGGTGGTATTGCTGGGGACAGTGGTGATATGACCCAGACAGCAGTGACATCATTGGAGACCAGTGACATCACAGGGGACTGCTTACAGCAATGGGAAAGTTGTGATGACATAGGGACATTGGTGACATCACAGGGGGTGGAGGTGACAACACAGAGACACCAGTGATATCATGGGGGACATTGGTGACATCACAGGGGAGAGTGGCAACATTACAGGGACAGCAGTGACATCATTGTGTACCAGTGACATCACAGAAGATTGGTGAAAACAAAGGGGCTGCTGTGATCTCCCAAGGACATCAGTGACATCACTGGGGACATCGGTGACCTCACAAGGACAGGGGTGACGTCACAGAGACACCAGTGACATCATCGGTGACACTGGTGACATCACAGATACATTGATGACATCATTTGGGACCAATGACATCACATGGGACTGTTGACAAGAAAGGGACAGCTGTGATGTCACAGGGCTATCGGTGACATCACAAGGGACAGGAGTTACAACACAGGGGACAGAGGTGTCATCACAGGGACATCGGTGACATCACTGGGGACAAGTGATGTCACAGGGGACTGGTGACAAGAAAGGGACAGCTGTGATATAACGTGGATGTTGGCAGAGGAGCTTCCAGAACAAACTGCACACAAATCAGGATGATTTACTCAGATATTCCTCTTTATTCACATAACCCAACCTCTTATATACTTTCACTGCCCCCCAGGGCGTGATCACTTTCAAACTATTGGTTATTTGCTGTAACCCACGAACCGAGCGTGTATTACTGACACACTTCCTATTGGGTGCACACAGATGTCCATGTGATATGAAGACATTGTTTTTCTCCTAAGACTCCTCCTTGTTTTTGTCACAGGTTTCTCTTTGTTTACATTCCTGTAGTCTGTTATCACTGCTCCTGTATCTTTCCCCTGCCTGCAAAGAGGCTTCTGGCTATGTCAGGGGCAGGCCTAACTGAGGCCAATTAGTATGGTTTGTCCATAGTGTGTCTTTTTTCAGCTCAGCACTCCACAAGTCTGATCCCCCAAATGGAATAAGAATGAAGATTCCTCGCAGACAAAAAGTGCCAGAGCAGGAAGCTCTATGTGTGCATGGAGTGCCAAGAGTGGCTCACCAATTGCACAGGAGAGATGGAGGCTGAGGGTTCTCTTTCCAGGGTGGAAATGCATTTGTTTGGTGTCAGAACCCCTGTGCTGAAATGGCAAGTGTAAGTCCAAAAATGGACTAAGAATGAAGATTCCTCCCAGACAAAAGGTGCCAGCACAGGAACATCTCTTTGTGCCTGGAGTGCCAAGAGTGATTCACCAATTGAACAGGAGAGATGGAGGGTCAGAGCTTTCTTTCCTGGGTGGAAATGCATTTGTTTGGTGTCAGAACCCCTGCACAGGAATTGTCAGAGTCCCTAACCCTAACCCTTAACCTAACCCTAACCCTTACCCTAACCCTAACCCTAACACTAACCCTAACCTTAACCCTAGCCCTTGCTCCAATCCTAACCCTAACCCAAGCCTGAACTCTAAGTCTAACCCTAACCATGACCCCGACCCTGACCTTAACCCTGACCCTAAACCTGAATCTGAACCCTAAACCCAAACCGTAACCCAAATAAACCTGAACCATAACCCTAATACTTTCCTTAAGTTAGCAGAGAATCTCACCAACAACCGCCGGCACCTTCTGCTTCTCAAGGCCCACCAGGTGCACGAGGCCTCACTCCTTCACCCAGGCACAATGAGAGCAAAAAACCTGTGCTTTCAGTTTGCAAAAGAAAGACAGCGAGAGCTTCCTCTGCTTTTATATTTATACATTTGCTTATGTAAAAATCATGTGGAATACTTGGAACATGGCCTTGTTTCCATGGTTACAAGCTGGTTACCAAGGAAGGCCTAGACTCAAAACCACTACAGGTTTTCTTTCCTGGGTGGCAACACATTTGTTTGGTGTCAGAACCCCTGAAGTGCAACTGTCAGTTGGAGTCCCAAATTGGAATAAGAATGAAGATTCCTCCCAGTCAAAAGGTGCCAGCATAGGAAGCTCTAGGTGTGCATGGAGTGCCAAGAGTGGCTCACAAATTACACAGGAAAGATGCAGGGTAAGGGCTTTTTTTCCTTGGTGGAAATGCATGTGTTTGGTGTCAGAACCCTTTCCCTGGTATTGTCAGTTTTAGACCCCAAATGGCATAAGAATGAAGATTCCTCCCAGACAAAAGGTGCCAGCACAGTGTAATGGGGTGAGTTCAAAAGGATGCCGAGATTGAAAACCAAGACACCGCTGAGAGCTCAACAATAAACCCAATATTTATTACAGAAAGTGACCAAGTAAAGGGGAACCCGAGAGACAGGAAAGGAGAGCAGCAAACTAAGCCCTCAGTGAAACCCCCACTCGTTCAGGTGTGTTTTACGAAGTTGTCTTACCGACCCCAGGAAAACCAGAACACCCCCCAGCAGAGGCTGCATCCTTGGAGGGTCAGCAGGCTCACAAAGATAGCGGCGTCTTCACAAAAGGCAACGTTGTCCCTGCTGTGCAGCTTGAGAGCCCCGAGCACGAGCCACCTGCATTTTTATCCACTTAGCTGGTGACGTCTCCCTGGGCCGGTGTGGCAGCACCGCCCAGCCAGAGGCCCTCAGTCCCTCCCCCATTCTGTGAGTGCCCCCCTTCAGCCATGCGGGAGAACGTGGGGATTCCCCTCGCACTTGCGCTGCTTCACTCAAGGGCTCTGATCTATTTGGGTCCGGGGGCTTTACTTCATCCTCTCCTCTTCAGTTTCTACTTCAAATGTCCTCTACAGACAACCAGCCAATCACAGAGCACCAATTAAAACAGTTTATACAAGAAACTCTCTCTCCAAGGATGAAGTTCCCATTTATGAGTGAACTTGGCAGGCAAAGAACAAAACTTCCACAGGTGGCTGGGTCAAACACAGACCAAAAAATATCAACAATCCCTGATACACCTGCCCTGATTTCTGTGTTGAAGAAATTCTGTTGTTCTTCAGCCCTTCTCTGGATCTGCAGAGGCAGTGCCTGTGTGCAGAGCTGGAGGGAAAAGACTCCCAGCACAGCAGCACAGCCAGGGACAAGGGCACTTGTTCTTTCCACATCTCGGCTTTGGGAAAGGCTGGGGAAGGTTGGGAAAGGTGTTAACAGGGTGGTTTTGCCTGAGGTGTTAAACATGGGAGCGGGTCTATCTTCACAATTCCCAAGAGAAGAGATGGCAGAAAGCTGCCCTGCAGGTTGTATTTGAAGGAAGAGGAAAAGAGACCGAGGGGAAGGGGTTTCTTTCCTGGAGGGCAGGGCTGTCGTTCGCTTGCAGGAGCCCCGCGCTGGAATTGTCAGTCCGACTGCCAAATTGGAATCTGGACAAAGATTCCTGCCAGACAAAAGGTGGCAGGACAGAAAGCTCTTGCTGCCCATGGAGTGCCCAGGGTGGCCCACCAACTGCACCTGAAACCCGAAGGTTACAGGCTTTCTTTCCTGGGGGAAAGGCCGTGACTTCCCAAAGAGTCCCATGGCAGATGGGTGGGGCTGCACTGTGGGGGTGTGGGGCGTTGGTTCTTTGGTTTCCAGGGGCTATTCCAGAATGGAGAGGATGGGCCGGGACATCATAAAGGGGCACATGGGTGGGGCTGCATTCTGACCTTGTGGGGTGTTGGTTCTTTGGTTGCCAAGGGCTATTCCGGAATGGAGAGGGTAGGCTGTGACATCACAAAAGGGCCTCAAGCACATGGGTTGGTTTAGTGGGTTGACCCTGGCTGGATTTCAAACACCCACTAAAAGCTGCTACCTCCCCCTCCCTCTGCAACTCCACAGAGGAGAGAAAAAAAACAGCTGAGGATTCCTGAGTAGAGATAAGGGTGGGGAGAAAGTCGCTTCCTAATGGGCAAAACAGACTCAAAGTAGGGATAGTACTTAAATTTATTACTGACAGGATAAAAGCCAAAGAGTGAGAAATAAAACAGTCTGAAAAACACCTTCCCCCCACCCCTCCTTCCTTCTCAGCTCTCCCTCCTCCCCCCAGCGGTGCAGGGGGACGGCAATGGGGGTTACAGTCAGTTGTTGTTTCTGTCACTGCTCAGGGAGAGGAGTTGGATCCTTCCCTGCTCCCGTGGGGTCCCTCCCACGGGAGACAGTCCTGGATGGACCTCTCCAGTGAGTCCATCCCTCGGGCAGCAGCTCTTCCCACCCTGCTGTCCCGTGGGTCCCTCCTCCATGGGGTCAGTCCTTCAGGGATGAGCTGACCCGGCGTGGGTCCCCCACAGGGGCCACGAGTCCTGCCTGGGAAAAACCTGCTCCAGCCTGGGCTTCCCTCTGCACGGGCTGCAGGTCCCTGCCAGGACCTGCTCCATCCTGGGCCTGCCCCGGGGTCACAGCCTCCTTCCTGCATCCCCCTGCTCCAGCGTGGGAGCCTCCAGGGGCTGCAGGGGGGTCTCTGCACCCCGATGCTCCCCCAGGGGCTGCAGGGGCCTCAGCTCTGAGTCCTTCCCCTGCTCCTGTGGGGTCCCTCCTGCCCCTCCTTCTGCACTGCCCTTGGTGTCTGTGTTGTTATCCCATGTTCTCACTCTGCTCTTCCCAGGCTGGAATTTTTTCTGTGCAACTCTCCTCTCTTCTGAAATATGTTATCCCAGAGGTGTTACTGTCACTCCTAAGTGGCTCAGCCTTGGCCAGTGGCAGGAACTCCATCCTGGAGCAGCTGGCATTGGCTCCATGGGACAGGGGAAGCTTCTGGCAGATTCTAACAGAAGCCACCCCTGTAGCCCCCCTGCTACCAAAACCCAGCCACAGAAACCCACTGTCTTGTGCAGCTCTTTCTCCAAGCCAAGCAGGTGGGAGTTGGTGCCAAGGAGCTGAAACCTGCAGGTCCAGCCTTTAGTGGAGGAAGCTCAGATTTGCCCAAGGCTGCTTTGAGTCCCAGGGCTTGGATGAGGGAATGGTGGGGTGGGGATAGGGATAAAGTCTGATGGATTGTCAGACACAAAGGGTCTTGATTTTCGTATCTATTCAGACTGAATTAGGAGGTGCTTGGGATCAATATCGACTGGGGATTGCTGATATCAATGTAAAAACAGGAAAAAAGTGAACAGGCCACAAAAAAGACATCTTTATTTGTGGTTTTATTAATACAATATATTCACTTTGAATACACTTCTGAGATCTGTCTAATTAACCACAGAAGAATTGAAGACTTAGAAGGAAATTATTCCCAGGGGCTTGTCTGGTTAAGATGCCATCACTGAGAAGAGAGTGTGGAGGAATGAGCAGACAAGGACACCATCCCTGGGGCTGGGGAAGCAGGAACTCAGAGTCACTGGTTCCAGGTGGCAAATGGACTGTGGGATGTTTCTGTGAGAGCCCATAATGGGTGTGCTGCTTTCAGGGGGAGTCCAGTTAAATTTCTTCCCCGTGGCCAGTGCAGGGCTGTGTTTTGGATTTGTGCTGAACACAGGGTTGATAATCACAGAGTCACAGAATATGCTGAGTTGGAAGGGACCCCCAAGGATCATCCAGTCCAACCCTTAGCCCTGCACAGGACCATCCCCAAGGCTCACACCATGAGCCTGAGAGGATCATCCAAACACTTCTTGAGCTCTGTCAGCCTTGGTGCTGTGCCCACTGCCCTGGGGAGCCTGTTCAGTGCCCAACCACCCTCTGGGGGAAGAACCTTTTTCCAAGATCCAGCCTAACCCTGCCCTGACACAACTCCAGGCCATTCCCTCAGTCCTGTCCCTGGTCCCCCCAGAGCAGAGCTCAGGGCCTGCCCCTCCTCTGCCCCTGCCCAGGAAGTTGTGACTGCAGTGAGGTCTCCCCTCAGTCTCCTCTTCTCCAGCTGAACACACCAAGTGCCCTCAGTGTCCTCACACACCTTCCCCTCCAGGCCCTTCCCCATCCTCGTGGCCTCCTTTGGACACTCTCCAATGGCTCAATCTCTCCCTTCCATTGTGTCCCCCCAAACTGCCCCAATCTTGCAGCTGAGGCCACCTCAGGGCAGAGCAGAGCGGGACAATCCCCTCCCTGATGCCCCCAGCACAGGCTTGGCCCTCCTGGCTGCCAGGGCACTGCTGACTCAGGGCCAACTGGCACCCACCAGCACCCCCAGGGCCCTTTCCCGGCACTGCTTCCCAGCCTCTCATTCCCAGTGTGTCCGTCCAGCCGGGGTTGCCCCATCCCAGGGCACAATCCGGCCCTTCCCCCTGGGGAACTTCCCATGGTTGGTGATTCCCAGCCCTGGGATCTGTCCAGGTCTCTCTGCAGGGCCTTCCTGCCTTGCAGGGGCTCAGCAGCTCCTCCCAGTTTTGGGTCACCTGCAAACTTGCTCAGTGTCCCTTCCAGTGCTGAGTCCAAGTCATTGATGGAGATGTTGGAGAGCACAGGGCCCAAGATGGAGCCCTGTGAAACCCCAGCAGTGACAGGTCACAGTCTGATGTCACCCCTGTCACTGTTACAGGGTCCCTTTGGTTCCATGAGCCCCACATGTCATAATAGCCCCTTTGATTCCATGAGATTCCACAGTGTCCCTGGGTTCCTTTGGCTCCATGAGGCCCTGTAGTATCAAAATGCCCCCTTGATTCCATGAGGTTCTTCAGTGTCCAAGGGTTTCTTTGGCTCCACAGTGTCCAGCAATGTCATAATCCATCCTGGATTCCATGATGTGCCACAGTGTCCCATGGTTCCTTCAGTTCCATGAGGCCCCAGAGTGTCAGAGGATCCCTTTGGTTGCATAACATAATGTCCTCATATCATAAGAGCCCCTTTGATTCCATGGGGTTCCACAGTGTCCCAGGGTTCCTTTGGTTCCCTGAGGTCCTGCAGTGTCAGAGTGGCCCCGAGGATTCCAGGAGTTTTCACAGTGTCACAGCATTCCTTGGTTCCACGATGCCATTGAGCATCACAACTCAGTCTGGGTTCCATGAGTTTCCAGAATGTCATAACAGACCCTTGATAACATGAGGATCTGCAGACCCCAGGGTGTCTTTGTTTCCCTGGAGCATCCCAGTCTGTTCAGTTGCACTTTCTCAAACTTGTAATAAAATCTGCTTTCTGTGAATTGCTTTGACAAGGATTCTTTCAACTGCTCAACCTCCCCATTCACGACACCCCAAGGCACGAGGTGCAGTGCCCATCACTGAAGGCTTCAGGAAGCACTTGGAGATGGTACTGGATGATGTCCTGTAGGCTCCCTGTCCCACAGCAGGTTCTTCAGATGATCCCTTGTATGGGATTGTACAAATCTCTGCAGGGTCAGGTGGGGTTGGCTGTCCTGGCTCTGTTCCAATACACCCCTCTCCCCCCACAGCTTCTTGTGCACACCCAGGAACTCGCTGGGAGGAAGAGGAGTGAGAAGCAGAGTAGAGCTCGATGGTGTGCAGTCCCTGCTCCACAGGAACCAGAAGGGCTGCTCCAATGGAAGAGAACCCTCTGCCAGCCAGGCCCAGCACACCTGAACCAAGGGCCCCAAAAGGACCAAACAG
>NW_026086999.1:0-9218 GCF_022539395.1 Myiozetetes cayanensis | reverse complement strand
CCTCCTCCCTGGGGGCTCCCAGTCCTCGCCTGACACCCTGTTGCCCCCAGGACTTGCCGGCCCTGGGCTCACGGCCCGCTGGCACCATCCCACTGGTCTGACCCCCCTCCTTGCCCTCTCTAAAGCCGCTCCTGACTTTTATGGCAAGGCACCATCTAAGGAAAACCCCGGTTATCAGAAATGGCACCTGTGGGATGGCTGCAAGGCTCGAGTGTGCCAGGCAAGAGCAGGAGCACAGAGAGCCTGAGGAGCCAGGAGATGCTCTGGTTGGGCATTGTTCTGCTGTGGGAAGAGCTGACCCCTCTGCACAGTCTCTGCCGTCCCTGCCAGCCAAGTTCTGCCCGGGCTCTGTGCACGGGGACGGAGCGCTGACAGTTTTCAGCCCCCATGCTGTTCCACAAAGGCTGTGATGTCACAAGGCCCTTGCCTGGCAGCCAGGAGATGGGCAAGGCAAGGCAAGGATGGAGCCTGTGAGCCACCAGCACGCTGTCCCAAAGGCTGGGATGGCACAGAAGCCCAGAATCCATGAGGTTGGCAGAGACTTCAGAGATCAACAGGCATCCAGTCTACCACTCATCCCCAGGACGTCAAGCAGACCACAGCACCAATGTCCACTCTGTCCCTAAACACCTCCAGGCACGGTGACTCCACCACCTCCCTGGGCAGCCCATTTCAATACCTAAGCCCTGTTGCTGTTCAAAAATTCCTGATCCTTTCCCCGACAATCATCCCCTGACAGGCAGGTCCTCACATCCTCTTGCCCAATCGCCTGTTGCCTCGCAGAAGAGGCTGACCCCACCTGCTTCCACCCTCTTGTCAGGAAGTTTTGGACAGCGAGAAGGTCAGCCCTGAGCCTCCTCTTCTCCAGTTGCCTCAGCTGCTCATCATAGGATGTGCACTCCAGGCCCTTGCCCAGCTCCAACAAACTCCAGCCCCTCAATGTTCTTCATGAATTGAGGGGCCCAGAACCAGACACAGCTTGCCAGGTGGGGCCTCACCAATACCCAGTCCAGCGGAGGAATCACTGCCCTGCTCCTGCTGCCCACACTATTTCGGATACAGGCCCTAAAGGCCATCAGAAGAGCACTTGACCTTGTCGCTTGGTTCCCCAGCCCGTGGCTCTGCTCCTCTCAGAATACGGGTGGCCACTGCAAAGAAATCACAGAGGCAAAGGCACCAGGTGTGGCCTCAGCAGTGCCCAGTCCAGCGGAAGAATCCCTGCCCTGCTCCTGCTGGCCCCACTATTTCTGATCCAGGCCAGGACTAAAGGTTTGGATGAGTTGTTAAGGGAAGCTCAGAGGGTATATGTACGTAGAGACAAGTAAAAAGAGGAAGAAAGATGAAGGAAAGAGGAGGAAGTGCAGAAGAGACAGGAGAAGAGACAGGAGGAATTGCAGAGGAGACAGGAAGAAATGCAGGGGAGGCAGGTGAAAACGCAGAAGAGGCAGACAAGGATTTTGGCGGCAGCTATACGAGAAGGACAAAGGGGAGGTGGAGGTCAGAGACAAGGGATCCCTCGTGGATCCGATAGACGTGAATTGTCAGGAGAATGTGATCAACCAAACCTATGATTTAGAGGAGGAGGAGTTGAGAGAAGGGGAGAAATTATACATTGATGGTTCGTCTAAAGTGATTAACAGAAATCGAAAGTCAGAATATACAATACTAGACAGAGTAACCTTTCAGGTCCGGGAATTCAGACCCTTAGATAAGACTTGGTCAGCTCAGGCTTGTGAATTATAGGCGCTGTTGAGAGCTTTACAGCTATTAGATAAAAAGCAGGCACTATATTTACAGATTCTAAGTATGCATACGGGGTAGTTCATACTTTTGGCAAAATATGGAAGGAAAGAGGACTAATTAATACACAAGGTAAGGGACTTATTCATGAAACTCTAATTTGAGAAATTTTAAAAGCTCTCAGGTAAGTGGGACACCTATTATATTACCTTTTTGTTGTGAATTAGAAATTGATTTCCCAGAGCCTCCTAATCCCCTTGGAATATCTTGTGTTAAACATCCTTATTTCAGACATTATAGTTGGTTGATTTGTAAATGTATAAAGTGTAATAGACAATAGCGTGGTGTCTCACTGAAGGGAAATCCACATTGCCCATGTTGTAGAAGGAATGAGACTGAAAACATCAATTCGAATGAATCTAGCTGATTGGAGCTGATGGAATGGGGTGTCAGCACTGCTGGGTAGAGCAATGCTCATCCTTCTATCCACACTGTGCTGCTCCGCGGGGACACCCGCCAAGCACGGGCACCGACCAGCCCTGCAGACCCTGGTAGGCCTGACCTGTCTGTGCAGATGAGCACAGTTTATTGATAGGAAGCAACCAAGAAAGCAAACATTTTCTATCCTTTTCTTGTATCCTTTTAATTCCCTTTTTACTAGCTAATATTGTGTCCCTTTAAATCCCCTTTTACTCGCTAATACTGTAGTAGATACTGTTCATAATATTGTATGAATGCCAATAGGTAAAGTAATTTTTTTGTATTTTTTGTTAGCTTTTGATTCTCTTTGCTAATAGGTTTTTTTTTTTTACTCTCACTACAATAAAAGATATTTTGTAGTGTTTGAATGACTGTTGTACTTGTCTTTATTCCGGACATGTATCCTTGCGAACCTGGTACACATGGCATCACAAAAAGGCCCAGGGCACACGGGTGGGGCTCCACTGGGGGGATGTAGAGCACTGGTTCTTTGGTTGCCGACGTCCATAGTCGAATGGAGGGGATATGCCATGACATCCCAAATGGGCACATGGCACATGGCTTGGGCTACACTTTGGCATGGGAGCCGTTGGTTCCTTGGCTTCCAGGCGCCACTGTGGAATGGAGAGGACAGGCTGTGAAATCAGAATGGGGCACATGGCACATGGGTTGGGCTGTACTCTGAGGTGTGATGCGTTGGTTCTGTGGTTTCCAGGGGCCAATCCAGAATGGAGAGGATAGGCTGTGACATCACAAAGAGTCCCATGGCATACATGTTGGGCTGCATTCTTGGGGTATGAGGCATTAGTTCTTTGGTGTGCAGGGGCCATTCTGGAATAGAGATGATTGGCCGTAAAATCACAACTAGGCCAATGGCAAAAAGGAAAGGCTGCAATGTGGGGGTGTGGTGCATTGGTTCTTTGGTTTTCAGGCATCATTTTGGAATGGAGAGGGTAGGCCATGACATCACAAAGGTAACCATGGAACCCTTTTGGGGCTGCAGTGAGGGGGTATGCACTGCAGTTCCAGGAAAGAAAGCCCTGAGCCTCTGTCTCTCAAGTGCAGTTCTTGCGTCATGCTCGGTGCTACACAGAGAGCAAGAGCTTTCTGTGTGTGCACCTTTGGACTGGGAGGTATCTTAGACAATACTCAACCATAGACCTAACCTTAAAACAAAATCTAAAACTAAATCTGACACTAAACCCTAAACAGTAACTGTAACCCTTCCCTTACTCTAACCAAAACATTACCTAAAACCCTAACCTAACCCTTACCCCTAACCCTAACCCTAAAACCTAAGCCTAACCCTAACCTTAAACCCTAACCCTAATGAAAGGGACATTGGTGACATCACTGGGGAGGAGTGACATCACAGGGGATTGGTGAAAACAAAGGGACAGCTGTGATGTCACAGGCAATGGTGACATCACAGGGGACATCAGTGACATCACAAGTACATGGCTAACATCAAAGAGACATCAGTGACATCATTGGGGATATTGGTGACATCACAGGGGACAGTGGTGACATCACAGGGACATGGGTGACATCATTGGCAACCAGTGACATCACAGGGGACTGTTGAAAACAAAGGGTCAGGTGTGATATCACAGGGAAATCAGTGACATCACAGGGGACATTGGTGATTTCACAAGTGCAGGGGTGACATCACAGGGACATGGGTGACATCACAGGGATCTGGTGATATCACAAAAATATCAGTAACATCACAGGGACAAAGGTACCGCCACTTGGCACAGTGGTGACACCAGAGGGACAGCAAAAGAGGACAGCCGTGATGTCACAGAAACATCAGTGACATCAGTGGGGTCTAGTGACATCACACGGACATTGTTGACATCACTGAGGACCAGTGACATCACAGGTGACTGATGAAAACAAGGGGACAGCCGTGATGTCACTGGGAAATCATTAACATCACAGGGACATGGTGACACCGCTGGGGAGAGGGGTGACATCACAGGGACAGCAGTGACATCATTGGGGACCAGTGACATCACAGGGTACTGGTGACAAGAAAGGGACAACCGTGATGTCACAGGAACATTGGTGAAGTCGCAGGGGACTGGAGTAACATCGCAGAGGCACCAGTGACATCATGGGGTACAATGGTGACATAACAGAAGACGTTGATGACACCACAGGGAAAGCAGTGATGTCATTGTGGACCAGTGACATCACAGGGGACTGTTGAAAACAAAAGGATAGCTGTGATGTCTCAGGGGACATCGGTGACATAACAACAACACGGATGACATCACAGAGACACCAGTGACACCATCTAGAACACTGGTGACATCACAGGGGACAGTGGTGACATCACTGGGGACCAGTGACATCACAGGGGGATGGTGAAAATGAAAGGATAGCTGTGATGTCACAGGGAAATCAGTGACATCAAATAGGACATTGGTGACTTCCCAAGGGCGGGGGTGAAATTACAACAATGACATCATTGAGGATAGTGGTGACATCACAGTGACATGGGTGACATCACTACAGACCAGGGACATCACAGGGGACTGCTGACAACAAAGGGAAAACAGTGATGTCAAATGGACATAGGTGACATCAAAGGGAACATGGGTGACTTCACAAGCACAAGGACGACATGACAGAGTCACCAGTGACATCACTGGAGACACTGTTGACATCACAGGGGACAGTGGTGACATCAGGGGGACATGAGTGATATCACTGGGGTCAGTGACATCACAGGGGACTGGTCACAAGAAAGGGACAGCTGTGATGTCACAGGGACATCGGTGAAATCACAGGGGTCTGTTGACATCACAGGGGCATCGGTCACATCACAGGGACCTGATGCCACCGGTGTGTGGGGTCTGGTTACACCAGGTGCTGCAAAGCATCCTGGGAGTTGTAGTTCTAAGTACTCTGTCACACATGCTCTGTTGAATGCTTGTATGGGATTGGCTTAAGTTATCTGTGTGACGTGGCAGCATTTGAAACTGCTATATAAGCTGGGACTCCTTGAATAAACGCTCTCTTGTTACACACCACGTTGGTGTCGCTATGGTCCCCATGGGACTTATTATTTATTATATTAATAACTGCTACATATGGCGCCCGGAACAGGGACCTAAACCTTATCCTGAATCAGGAAGAAATACGGACCAGACGTCAGGTACCAGCCTATATTTAACGCTGAGGGACGTCCGCCGTGAAAAAGAAAGAAACGCCAGGTACCAGAGGAAAGGAAACTCTGATGGGCGTAGGCGGGAGAAACCGCGATTGAGCTCGGAAAAAGGCCTGAATTCGGTAGGAAATTGCCTACGTTTTGAGAGGGCAGCTCTCGAGAAAGAAAAATCTACGTCCCAGGTGAGAGGGCGGGAGAAAAAAGAAAAAGAGAAAAAATGAAAACTTTTAATTCACGTGAACCGCAGAATATTACAAAAGCCTTAAGCTTAATATTGAAAAAACTTTGGAGACAAGTTAACAAACATAAAATAGCTGGACTTTTAAAATTGATGAAAATAACTGTTTTAGAACTGCTGATATTTACAATTCTTAGTGAAATTGCTTGGAAAGAGGGGTGGAGAAACAGAGAGAAAGCAAAAGTAAAAAGGGTGGACACTTTAAAACCCTCGCAAGAGAACTCGTCCACAGAAAAAAACTTTGAATCTTCCCCTTCCCCAGACATTGTAAAGCATGGAACTCCACGTGCTACTGCAGTCTGGAAAGGGGGAGGGGGTCCGAGAGTACGGAAGAAAAGCTTTAGAATATACCTTTTTGTACTGAATTTTCGCGGATGCGTGAATTCTGGGAAGAAGGCGCGTGTCGCGGGTTATGTAACTGGTAAAAGGGAACAAACTTTGAATTCCCAAGCCATGGCAAACCTGCAAACACGTGGAGACCACGCCGGAGCATGGGCGGCGCCATCTTGCCCATGCCGGGAGCAGGAGGTAGTGCCTTCTTTTCCTGTCTCGTGGCCATGTTGTGGACTGCCTCTGCTGGAGGCATGCATGGAACATGGTCCGTGCTGGGAGCCGGTAGCTAAGCAACAGCTGCTGTGCCTACCAGCAACAGCGGCGCGATGTTTAAAAAAGATACGAGATAGCCGCTCGACGTTGCGAGCGGCGAGGCCGGCGGCGGGCACAGAGCGCGGGGCTGTTGAGGCGCTCGGCAGCCCGCCGCGAGTCAGGCCGGGAACAGAGCTGTGCAGGCTCCGCCCAGGACTGCTGGCGGCGGGCGGCGACTCTGGCCCCCGAGCCGGGCGGCTCCGGGACGGGGCTCGGCGGCGACGGCGACTTCATCTCGCGGTGCCGGCTGGTGTTGACCAGGCTGCGGTGGCGGTTCCTGCGCAAACCCAGATGGCAGCGGCGCGGCACCACCGGGGCGGCGGAGCCCGGCGCTGGCGTGGAAGGCCGGGCGGCCGGGCGGCAGCGCCGGCGGGCGCCTCTACCAGAGGCCGCAAGCGGGCCCAGGTCCGGCCGGCGCGTGCAAGCAGGGAGGCGACCGAGCGCAGAAGCCCGCCGCAGCTGGTGGCGACTCCGCCGCGCCCGACCCGCGTGGAGCTCCGGCGGAGCTCCGCGTGGGAGCCCGGGCCGGGGGCGACCGCCGTTCCTGAGGAGAAGCAGCGGGGCGGCCACGCGGCCATCCCGGGCAGTCGAGCAGGCTTGCGCCGGGACTATGACACAAGTTTGTTTAAATGCAGCTGGCGCGGGGCGCCGAGAGCGGCGCGGCGGCTTCGGCGAGCACGTGTCGGCGGCGCGGAGCTTCGAGGCCTTCGCCGCCCACCTGCACTTGGAGCGCGGGCAACCCGTGCCGTCGGCCGGGCCAGGCCGTACCTGGAACTGACGGCCGCGTCCCACTACACGAACCAGCCGCCCGTGCCGCCGCTCCCCTGAAGCGGACCACGCGGCCGCATCAGCGCGGCCCGGGACAGCCGCACATGCGGCACCAGGCCGAGCCGAGCCAAGGCCCGGCGGCGATGACCAGCGACATGGCCCCCACCGTAAGCGGGCCGGGCCATGGCCGCAGCCACTCCGGTTCCTCCGGGATCCTCAACAGTGACGACACCGCCTCCCCACTCCCGTGAGAGAGGCGGCGGCGGCCCGGGCAAGGACCCGGGCCGGATCCAAACCTATACAGACACTATATTACTGACTTTTTTTACATATTTTACATATAAGTCTTTAGAAATTATTACAAATGTTTTTATCTAAAATAGTTTAGTTAACTATCTTTAATTTTCTAGTTACACTAATAAGAGAAAAATTCAACATTACCTTATTAATACATTTTTAAGTTTCTAATTTTTCTGTAACTTTATTTAAATTACTGATAGTCACATTTACTGAGTATTGTTTAAAATTGTTAAGTTCTTAAATGTATCTAAATAAGTTTAAGTTTATAACTATTTCGTTTAACTAGTAATTAGCATCTTTAAGAATTTCTATTGTTATTATTTAACAAATTATAATACTAACCTACCTATCCATTTCTGTAATTACACACTCAGGAATGTCACACTACTTACCAGTATTAACCTTTAAATTCATTAACTTTCCATATTCACAACAAAAGAAGGGGAGTAGAGGGTGAGAATATGCACATAATTAAGTAAGTAAATCCTGAATCAAACAATTTTCATTCTGACCAAACACTACATAAAAGTTTAAGTTATATAGCTAGAATATGAAAACAAAATAAAGATTACATGTATGCATGAATGATTGGGGTGGCCACCCGAATGAGTGAAAGCAACATTGTGTGAATGTATGAATGTATGTGAACCATTTACACCTTATACAAAATATCTAAAATGAACACACACAACAAACACTACCTCTAATACATCGCCTTAATAAAAGGCAACTCAAAACATGATGTTCCTCCTTTAAACTTTTCCTTGTGTTTTAATAAAGTAAGTTTTCCCCAGTTATATGTAAACCCTCAGATTGATAAAAGTTTTTGTTCTACCCAATTACAAAAAACCCTTAGGTAAATAAGGTTTTTAATGAATAAAGTTTTGTTATTGCATAGACCTCTTAAGTAAATAAGGTTTTTAGTTAATAAAGTTTTGTTATTATATAGAACTCTTAAGTATATAAGGTTTAAGCAAGAAATAAGTTTACTATGTCAAATGAAAAACGTTTTGTTAAGAATTGCACTGTTTTTTAAATTTACACTGTCTTGTCTTATTAATAAAAATGGGGGAATTGTGGGGTCTGGTTACACCAGGTGCTGCAAAGCATCCTGGGAGTTGTAGTTCTAAGTACTCTGTCACACATGCTCTGTTGAATGCTTGTATGGGATTGGCTTAAGTTATCTGTGTGACGTGGCAGCATTTGAAACTGCTATATAAGCTGGGACTCCTTGAATAAACTCTCTCTCTTGTTACACACCACGTTGGTGTCGCTATGGTCCCCATGGGACTTATTATTTATTATATTAATAACTGCTACACCGGTGGGCACAGAGGTGGAATCAGAGGGACAGCAGTGACATCAGTGGAGACCAGTGAGGTCACAGGGGACAGGTGACAACAAAGGGACAGCCGTAAGGTCACAGGGACATTGGTGACATCACATGGGATGTAGGTGACTTCACAAATACAGAAGTGACATCACAGAGACACCATTTATATCATCGGGGACATTGCTGACATCACAAGGGCCAATGGTGACATCACAAAGGACTGGTGACATTACAGAGACACTGGAGAAGTCACAGGGACAAGGTGCTACCACTGACATCAGTGGTGGCATAAGAGGGACTGCAGTGATATCATTGGGGACCAGTGACATCACAGGGGACTAATGAGAACAAAGGCTAAGCCCTGTTGTCAGAGGGACATCGGTAACATCACAGGGAACATCAGTGACTTCACAAGGATGGGGGTGACATCACAGAGACAGCAGTGACACCATCTGGGACATTGCTGATATCACAGGGGACAGTGGTGACATCACAGGGACATTGGTGAAATCACTGGGGAACAGTGAAATTAGAGG
>NW_026086998.1:0-9208 GCF_022539395.1 Myiozetetes cayanensis | reverse complement strand
GAAAACCCGACTGGATTTTTCCTGAGTACGGAATGGGGAAAACCCGACTGGATTTTTCCTGAGTACGGAATGGGGAAAACCCGGACTGGATTTTTCCCGAGTACGGAATGGGGAAAACCCGGACTGGATTTTTCCTGAGTACGGAATGGGGAAAACCCGACTGGATTTTTCCTGAGTACGGAATGGGGAAAACCCGACTGGATTTTTCCCGAGTACGGAATGGGGAAAACCCGGACTGGATTTTTCCTGAGTACGGAATGGGGAAAACCCGACTGGATTTTTCCTGAGTACGGAATGGGGAAAACCCGGACTGGATTTTTCCTGAGTACGGAATGGGGAAAACCCGGACTGGATTTTTCCCGAGTACGGAATGGGGAAAACCCGACTGGATTTTTCCTGAGTACGGAATGGGGAAAACCCGACTGGATTTTTCCCGAGTACGGAATGGGGAAAACCCGGACTGGATTTTTCCCGAGTACGGAATGGGGAAAACCCGGACTGGATTTTTCCTGAGTACGGAATGGGGAAAACCCGGACTGGATTTTTCCTGAGTACGGAATGGGGAAAACCCGGACTGGATTTTTCCTGGAGTACGGAATGGGGAAAACCCGACTGGATTTTTCCCGAGTACGGAATGGGGAAAACCCGGACTGGATTTTTCCTGAGTACGGAATGGGGAAAACCCGACTGGATTTTTCCTGAGTACGGAATGGGGAAAACCCGGACTGGATTTTTCCCGAGTACGGAATGGGGAAAACCCGACTGGATTTTTCCCGAGTACGGAATGGGGAAAACCCGGACTGGATTTTTCCTGAGTACGGAATGGGGAAAACCCGACTGGATTTCTCCTGAGTACGGAATGGGGAAAACCCGACTGGATTTTTCCTGAGTACGGAATGGGGAAAACCCGACTGGATTTTTCCCGAGTACGGAATGGGGAAAACCCGGACTGGATTTTTCCCGAGTACGGAATGGGGAAAACCCGACTGGATTTTTCCTGAGTACGGAATGGGGAAAACCCGGACTGGATTTTTCCTGAGTACGGAATGGGGAAAACCCGACTGGATTTTTCCTGAGTACGGAATGGGGAAAACCCAGACTGGATTTTTCCTGAGTACGGAATGGGGAAAACCCGACTGGATTTTTCCTGAGTACGGAATGGGGAAAACCCGACTGGATTTTTCCTGAGTACGGAATGGGGAAAACCCAGACTGGATTTTTCCTGAGTACGGAATGGGGAAAACCCGACTGGATTTTTCCCGGAGTACGGAATGGGGAAAACCCGACTGGATTTCTCCTGAGTACGGAATGGGGAAAACCCGGACTGGATTTTTCCTGAGTACGGAATGGGGAAAACCCGACTGGATTTTTCCTGAGTACGGAATGGGGAAAACCCGGACTGGATTTTTCCTGAGTACGGAATGGGGAAAACCCGACTGGATTTTTCCCGAGTACGGAATGGGGAAAACCCGGACTGGATTTTTCCTGAGTACGGAATGGGGAAAACCCGACTGGATTTTTCCTGAGTACGGAATGGGGAAAACCCGGACTGGATTTTTCCCGAGTACGGAATGGGGAAAACCCGACTGGATTTTTCCCGAGTACGGAATGGGGAAAACCCGACTGGATTTTTCCTGAGTACGGAATGGGGAAAACCCGACTGGATTTTTCCTGAGTACGGAATGGGGAAAACCCGGACTGGATTTCTCCCGAGTACGGAATGGGGAAAACCCGACTGGATTTTTCCTGAGTACGGAATGGGGAAAACCCGGACTGGATTTTTCCTGAGTACGGAATGGGGAAAACCCGACTGGATTTTTCCCGAGTACGGAATGGGGAAAACCCGGACTGGATTTTTCCTGAGTACGGAATGGGGAAAACCCGACTGGATTTCTCCTGAGTACGGAATGGGGAAAACCCGACTGGATTTTTCCTGAGTACGGAATGGGGAAAACCCGGACTGGATTTTCTCCTGAGTACGGAATGGGGAAAACCCGGACTGCATTTTTCCTGAGTACGGAATGGGGAAAACCCGGACTGGATTTTTCCTAGTGTTCGAATGGGGAAAACCCAGCCTGGATTTCTCCGTGCAGGACTTGATAACACATCCTTTTTCCTAGGCTTTTTTCTCTTTCAGTTGCCCTCGAGGCCAGACCGCAGGATTGGTGACCCAGAAATTTTCTAGGTGTCCAATCCCTGTGGCACGTGGCCTCGAGGGCAGCCTGCAGGACGTGGTGACCCGGAGATCTTCCGAGGTGTCTCTCCCTTGCAGGTGCCCTCAAGGCCAGACTGTGGGATGGCGGGAAGACGCCTGCTCAGACCCTTTCGGAAGAAGAAGGAAGGCCCTGGAGCTTCCTCATCAGAACACCCTGAGGAGATGGAGCAGTCCCAGCCCTTGCAGGAGGGTGAGTGGCAAAGCTGGGCCACAGGGCTGGTGGCTGCAGTCAGATGGGCATCATCCCATCCCATCCCATCCCCTGTGGACCTGCCCAGAGAATAGGAGCAGGGAAGAGGGGTTGGGACTGATCCCCAGGCAGCTCCATGCACTGGGCATCCCGGGGCTGGCCCTGCCTGTGGAGCGCAGGGCTGGGCTGTGTTCTCCGGGCTGTCCCGCAGCCCCTCAGCTCTGACCGCGCTCGCTCTTTGCCAGATCCAGGCCAGGACCGGACACAACAGCAGGACCGTGCCCGTGGCCACTTCCGCAGGGCAGCACAGGTACCTGCAGTGTGTCACAGGGCCCTTTGTGACATGTGATGCCATCGCCTCCTGGGCTGGGCCTGCTGTCCCTGCTCAGCCTGGCACTGCTGTCAGAGTTCTCCATGACACATCCTACTCTTCCCTGCCCTTTGTTCTCCTGCAGGCCTTCCTGAAATTCTTTGGGATTCGACGTAGAAGGACCAGGACCACACCAAGAGAAGTCATGGCACAGCCAGACTCGACACCAAGTGAGCTCAAGCCACGGCCTGAGCTCACCACAGAGGCTGAGGGTGCAACAGCTGAGGACATCATGGACACTGGCAGCACACCCGTTCAGCGCCTGTCTGATGCTGCCAGTGTGGACGATCTTGGGGAGGAAGTTGTCTCTGTTCCAGTAAGCAGCCTGTATGCATGCATTGTGTGGGCCCTCCAGTCGGGTCTGCTGGGCCCCTCAGCATTTGAGGGCAGCACAGAGTGGTGGGAAGGGAGAGAGAGAGTTCTCAGGGAAGAGTGGACGAGTTACTCACTCTGGCCACTCTGCCACGTGCCCCCTCAGGCCAGAGAGTAGGACTTGGTGACCCAGAGCTTTTCAAAGACATCTCAGTTCCTGTGACAGGTGCTCTCGAGGCCAGAGCATGGGAACTGATGGGCTGCACAGTTCCCAGGTCTTCTGTTACAGGAACCTTCAAGACACAACTGCAAGAGTTGGTGACGCAGAGCTTTTTGTGCCATGTTTACTGCAGGCAGCCATGGAGCCAGCAAGAGATATGGAGCAGAGACCCCCCAGTGTTCCCAAGGTGATCTGGGAGGAGGAGGAGGAGGAGGAGGAGAAGGAAGAGAAGGAGAAGGAAGAGGAGAAGAAGGAGGAAGAGGAGGAGGAAGAGGAGAAGGAAGAGAAGGAGAAGGAAGAGGAGAAGGAAGAGGAGAAGGAGGAGGAAGAAGAGGAGGAAGAAGAGGAGGAAGAAGAGGAGCAAGAGGAGGAAGAAGAGGAGGAAGAGGAGGAGGAAGAGGAGAAGGAAGAGGAGGAAGGAGGAGGAAGAGGAGGAGGAAGAGGAGAAGGAAGAGGAGAAGGAGGAGGAAGAGGAGGAGGAAGAGGAGGAGGAGGAGGAAGAAGAGGAGGAAGAGGAGAAGGAGAAGGAAGAGGAGGAGAAGGAAGAGGAGAAGAAGGAGGAAGAGGAAGAGGATAAGGAGGAGGAAGAGGAGAGAGGAGGAGGAAGAGGAAGAGGAGAAGAAGGAGGAAGAGAAGAAGGAGGAAGAGGAGGAGGAAGAGAAGGAGGAGGAGAAGGAAGAGGAGAAGAAGGAGGAAGAGGAGGAGGAAGAGGAGGAGGAAGAGGTAAAGGAGGAGGAAGAAGAGACAAAGGAGGAAAAGGAGGAGGAAGAGGAGCAGGAAGATCTTGTTTGGGGGAGGAACATGTGTGGGGAAGGAGCTGTTCTGGTCCCAGGCAAGCCAGTAGGGTCTTACACATCCCTTTGGAGTTAGCAGTGCCTGTGCCTTGTGGCAGCCCCAGGTATTAGTATGGTTTACATTATAGGCATGGGAATTTAGCCAAAAATACCCCCCTCTTGCATGCCAGCTGCTCCTCAGAGACCAGAGGGGCTGGGTGTGGCTGGGCTTCAGTTCTGATACAGCCACTTCAGCACTGTTAAGACCAGACAGTCAAGTTCAAAGGGAGAACTTGCACAAGCACAGATGCACAACTCTTGCAGTGGCCAATCCAGTGCCATAGGTCTGATCGCATTCCCTAAGGACAAACACGCTCCAGACTCACTAATACTGCCATTCATTGAAGCAACAGAAAAGCAAGTTCAGGATTGTCAGTGATAAACGGACTAACTCCTGAAATGTTGGGGTGTGTCACGACAGAAGGTGTAGCAATGGAGGTCTAATAGCAAGATAGATAGATAAATAGATAGATAGATAGATAGATAGATAGATAGATAGATAGATAGATAGATAGATGAAATACCTAGAGTAGTCCTTGGTACGCTTCCAATGCAGTTGGAAGTGCAAAGCTAACCTCAAGGGGTGTTATTGGTAGAGGAGGAGAGACACAGTCCCTTGACTGTCTGACCTCTGACCTCTGCCCTCTGCCCTGAGCAGGCAGAGATGTTTCTGTTCCTTTTGCTCAGAAGGGCCAGCTGACAAAAGAGGGAGAATCAATGCTTTGCTCCTCCTCCAGGAATTGAGGTGGCAACACAGGCTCTCTGACCTTCCTCGGAGGGTCTTTGCACCCGCCTGGTCTTCTTCATGACCCTGACTTTTAACCCTTTTGCTTTTTGCACAGGCAGGGGAGCGTGTCTATTGGCTGCTACAGAGGCGCGGTGCTCTTCTGTGCCTCACTGAAGCAACAGCGGTACGTGAGACCTCTGCTTCACCCCAGACATCCCTCAGTTCTGAGGCCTTGCTGCAGCCATGTGCAAGAGAAGCAAGAGGCCCAGCTCCTCTTTCCCTCCACCAGCCTCAGCAGGCAGTTCTTCACCTTCTTCAAGCAACAGCGTCCCATTCTGACCATTTCCCAGAGCGGGCCATGCAGCAGATGCTCTTAATCTTTGAGCCCACACATTCCACAAGTGGCAGGGACTGGCTCTGCACAGAGCTCCTGAGGAGGGACTCTGACTGCAATTTGTCCCGCTTTCAGATTTGCCACCAGCCCGAGTCAGCTGGCAGGGGTCTGGAGCAGCTGCTCCAGGAGTTCTCTTGCCAAGGGCATGCCCTGGCCCAGGTGACCAGAGAGAAGGAGTTGCTGGTGCAGGAGAGGGCTGCCCTAGAGGCGCGAGTGGCAGCCATGGAGCGGGACCTACAAGGCCTTTCAGAGCAGCTGGCAGAGGCCAGGTAAAGGCAGGGAGGAGACTCCTGATGGGAGGGAGAGGACTGACGGTGTGCAGTTGTGAAGGTGGTAAAGCATTACAGGAGCACTGATTGCATGTCGTGTGCTCTGCAGATGCTTTTCACCTTCCATGGAAGAGTCTGGAGAAAAAAGTACACTGTGATTTGAATGTTAGTGTTTGGACAGCTAAAGCTGGCAGAGCACTCTTAGACACTTTGGTTTGTGAGGCCTTGCACATTCCTGTGCCAAGTCCCAAGGAAGCCAACTTGGCTCTGAATTGCGTAGTAGGGAAACCAGGCAGATGTTCACTGACCCCTGAAGTTCCCTCTGGTTTGGGTTTCTTCTTCTGTGCTTCTGAACAGCAATCTTTCCTTGCCAAGTACTTTGATATGGGATCTTCAGAATGCAAGGCCCTTACATGCGAACCTTGTGACCAGGTTGCTGCCCTTTAGGGTGAAGCTCGAGGGTCACGCTGAAAATCTTGAGGGCCTTCTGAGCTAACTCTTGTGAAGCGTGTCCTGGACTCAGAGTTGGTTACTGCAGCAGGGAAAGGTCTTCTGACCTCTCGACAGACTCTGAGCATTCTTCTTTAGCATTCATGTCAACACACCTCCCTAAACTGTCGGGTCCCTTTGGATGGACCCTCTTCCTCTTTAAAGAGTGCCAAGTCCTCTGGGCTACCACCTGCTTAGTGAGCAATAAGTAAAGGTAGTAGCAAGTATTTCTGTTACCTTCCAGGGATTTAAACTGCAGGACCTTGAACCACATCTGACTGGAAAACCTCCCAGGGTGGGTGTCTGGAGCAAAAAGTGATTTCTCTTCATCTTCCCAATTTGTAGGTCTGTGAAGGAGAGCGTGGAATGCAGCCTGTTGGAGGCTCAGCAGCACGATTTCTCATCTGGAGATGGTCAGGAGTCGCCTGGAACTCCAAGTTCTTACAATCACGCAGGCCAAGGAGGTGATACAAGGTGAGAGCCTCACGTGCTTTGTTTCTGGGGATCTCCCTACCCAGAGAAGTTGCTATGAAACCACCTCTGTCCGCTGGGCCCCTGGGGAGCAAAGGAGCTGGGGCAGGTCCCTCCTAGACTGAAACCCAAAGGGCTTAAGGTCAGTAAAATCTACTGCTTGTAGAGACTCTGAATCTTGCCCTTTGTCGTGTTTGCAGGGGACGTGAAGTGCCTTCGGCGGGACCTGGAAGCACAGAGATCCCTCATGAAGCGCCAACGGGAAGACGTGGCCCAGCAGATGCGGTGGGCAGAGCAGCAGTGCAGCCACACGCTCAGGCTTTGGGAACGTGCTCATGAGGAGGAGAAAAGAAAGCTCCTGCAAAAGCTGGTAGGAAACAATATGCCTCTGAATTTTTCAGGCAAGCTTTGTGGCTGCCCGTAGCAGAAGAACAGCATGAAATGGCAGTGCTCGTCTGCCACAGGACAGACACTGCTGGGCAAGGCAACAGAGCCAAGGGCTCGTACTTGAAGGCCCATGAAGAAAAACAGGACAGTGCTGGGAGAGAAAATGCAGCCAACAATTCAGTGGGGAGCATAAGACAAGTTCCCCAGAAGGCTGGTCGTCCCTACCCTAAGCATGGCAGCAAAGGGGGACGTTTCCACTTCTTACCCCTGCTGACGCTCCTTTGCAGTTCCTTGCTCAGACATGATTTTGGGAGGGCACAAAGGCACTGCTGGGCACTGTTCAGGTTGGGGGTTGTGGGAGCGATGAAGCTTCCCTTTCTTCCTTTGAGGAGCTTGGCTGGGGTTTCACGTGCAAGTGTCTTCCTCTCCTCACCAGGCAAGTGAGCTGGAAGGCCAGCGTTTGCAGACGCAGGAGCTGCTGAAGCAACAGGAAAACCTCATGGCAGAAGTAGAAAGGGAGCACAAGAGAACGCTCTGTGAGATGATGCAGGAAGTTGCCAGCGTGAAAGCTGAAAAGGAAAAGGTAGGAGCCAGAGCCAAGCGAGTGGGAAAGAGTGTGAGAGGAGGGTTTGTGTGGTGCTTTGGAATCTTCTGGGCTCCCTATTGCTAGTGCTTTCCTGGACACCACCTGTCTGGGGAGAATTGTCTCTTAGATGCCCCTTTGTGAACAGGAGCAATGCTTTAGCAGCCATGTATCAGGAGTCTGTGCCTCCCCATGGGCAGAGGATGACCCAGGAGAGCAGCAGCACAGTGCTTGGGGAATGCATGAGCCGATCAGTCTTTGAGTCTCACCACCCCAACGCTGTGTGGGAAGTTTCAAGCCGTCTTGTCTTCCTTTCTGTGCAGGTCCTGCAAGAAGTGGAGCGTGAGAAGACTGCACTGCTGGAGAGGCTCTGCCAGGCTCAGGTGGAGCTGCTCCAAACCCAGCAGCAGCTGGGGCAGCTCAGGCAGCAGGTGAAAGAGGAGCGAGACAATGGGCAGGTAAGCCTGAGGAGCCCGGGGACAGAGGGGAGGGCAGTAACAAGGGCCTTCAACGTGGACCTTGGGACTGAGGAGGGAGGCACCACTGCAGGCCCTGAAAGCACAGAGCCCTGCAGGCTCCAGAGATGAGCACCAGGAAGGAAGGCTTAGGCTGCAAGCAGAGCTGGGTGGAGGAGCAGAACCAAGGGGCTGAATGAATGGGCTGTTGAGATTGCCAGAGGGAAAATGCCAGCATGATGGCAGGTCCCAGGAGCTTTCTCTCCATTTGTGTTTCCAGCACATCAAGGAAAAGCTGGAAGCAGAACTGCAGGAAGCGCAGAGGAAGATGAGGGCAGTGGAGAGGAGGCGACAGGAAGAACTGGAAAGATTCCAAGAGGAAATCCGTCTCCTGCTTCAGCACTGGGAGGCTCTACAAAATCAGGTGAGTGAAACAGCAGTAGGCACTGCAGTCATGCAAAAGGTGGTCTCTGCCCTTCTTGGCTTTCCACTGCAGAGCAGCAGGCTGGTGGGGGGAATCCCTCTGACTGCCATCCTGCTGTGGTCGCAGCTGCTCTGAAGGGCACTTACTGGTCCGCTGACTCTCAGCTGCCACCCTGGACAGCAGGGCTAGTCCTCTGGCCGCTTGACCAGCAATCATCCCCATCCATTTGTGATGGCCTGTGACTGTGAGCCTTGTTTTCTGAGATGTATTGTTGGGTGAACATGGTGACCCAGAAAGATTTGGGAACAAGTTGTCCGTATCCATTGTGCCTCCTGTCCTCATTCATGACGGGGTGAACTTTCAAGTTGTTCTTTCCCGTTCCTCATAGTCTCTGATTTGGCTGACAGTGACAAGCTGTAGTCTCCCACTGCTTTGCATTGTTCAACTGCAGGAGAAAGAGTGAACATCTCGGCTCGCAACCTCACACCAGTGTTGTGTGGCAAGTTGAAAGCCATGTCCTCCATCTTTCTGTGCAGGTCCTGCAAGAAAAGGCACGTGAGAAGACCGCTCTCTTGGAGAAGCTGTGCCAGACCCAGGTCGAGCTGCTCCAAACCCAGCAGCAGCAAGGGCAGCGCAGGCAGGAGATGAGAGAGGAGCAAGGCAATGGGCAGGTAAGCCTAAGTGCCCAGTGACAGGGGGGAGGGCAGTAACAAGGGCCTGCAAGGAAGATTTTGGGACTGAAGAGGGAAAGACCACTGCAGGCAAGTCCCAGCAGGTGATGGGTCTCAAAGCTGAGCAAGATCTGAGTGAGGCACAGGAACTGTCAAGGCAGAAGGTGCTGGAGGCTGAACACTTGTGGATGAATAGAG
>NW_026086997.1:0-9266 GCF_022539395.1 Myiozetetes cayanensis | reverse complement strand
AGACACTCAGGGGACACTCAGGGACACTCAGGGGACACTAGGGGACGCTGCACTCAGGGGGCCACTAGGACACTTAGGGACATTCAGGGGACACTCAGGGGTCACTCAGGGGACACTCAGGGGACACTCAGGGGTCATTGGGGACACTCAGGGGACACTCAGGGGACACTCAGGGTCACTCAGGGTCATTGGGGACACTCAGGGGACACTCAGGGTCACTGGGGACACTCAGGGGACACTCAGGGGTCACTCAGGGATCACTCAGGGACACTCAGGGGTCACTCAGGGGACACTCAGGGATCATTGGGGTCACTCAGGGGACACTCAGGGTCACTCAGGGGACACTCAGGGACACTTGGGGACACTCAGGGGACACTCAGGGTCACTCAGGGGACACTCAGGGACACTCAGGGGACACTCAGGGGACACTCAGGGGACACTCAGGGGACACTCAGGGGTCACTCAGGGGTCATTGGGGACACTCAGGGGACACTCAGGGGACACTCAGGGGACACTCAGGGGTCATTCAGGGGACACTCAGGGGACATTGGGGACACTCAGGGGTCATTGGGGACACTCAGGGGACACTCAGGGGACACTCAGGGGTCATTGGGGACACTCAGGGGTCATTGGGGACACTCAGGGGACACTCAGGGGACACTCAGGGGTCATTGGGGACACTCAGGGGTCATTGGGGACACTCAGGGGTCACTCAGGGGTCATTGGGGACACTCAGGGGTCACTCAGGGGACACTCATGACACTCAGGGGACACTCAGGGGTCACTCAGGGGACACTCAGGGGTCAAGGGGGACACTCAGGGGTCATTGGGGACACTCAGGGGACACTCAGGGGACACTCAGGGGTCACTCAGGGACACTCAGGGACACTCAGGGGCCACTCAGGAACAGTTGGGGACACTCAGGGGTCATTGGGGACACTCAGGACAGGGACACTCAGGGGACACTCAGGGATCATTGGGGTCACTCAGGGTCACTCAGGGACATTTGGGGACAATCAGGAACCCTTGGGGACAATCAGGAGTCATTGGGGACAATCAGGGATCACTCAGGGGACACTCAAGGGACAGTCAGGGTCACTCAGGGGTCACTCAGGGATATTTGGGGACACTCAGGGTCACTCAGGGGTCACTGAGTGACACTTGGTGACACTTGTTGCCCTCCTCACCGTGGCCTGGGGTCCGTAGGGGCCGCTGTGGCCGATGGGCTGGCAGGTGACGCCGATGTCCCCGAAGCGGTGACAGACGGGGACGGCCCCGGCCGAGGCCACCTCCAGGAGCAACCCCGGCTCCTCCGAGAACAGCAGGGACAGCGCTGGGGACATCAGAGGGGACAGACAGGGACATTGGGGACATTGGGGACATCATTGGGGACATCATTGGGGACGGCCCCGGCCGCGGCCACCTCCAGGAGGAACCCCGGCTCCTCCGAGAACAGCAGGGACAGAGCTGGGGACACCACAGGGGACATCAGAGGCACTGGGACATGGGGACATCAGAGAGGCATCAGAGGACATCGGGGACATCAAGGGGATTGGGGACAGCATCAGAGGGGACATTGGGACGGCCCCGGCAGGTCACCTCCAGGAGCAACCCCGGCTCCTCCGAGAACAGCAGGGACAGAGCTGGGGACATCAGGGGACATCATCAGAGGGGATTGGGGACATTGGGGACATTGGGGACATCATTGGGGACATCATTGGGGACGGCCCCGGCCGCGGCCACCTCCAGGAGCAACCCCGGCTCCTCCGAGAACAGCAGGGACAGCGCTGGGGACATTGGGGACATCAGGGGTGGGGACATCAGGGACACTGGGACATCAGAGGGCATTGGGGACACTCAGGGGACATCAGAGGGATTGGGGACATTAGGGGACATTGGGGACGGCCCCGGCCGAGGCCACCTCCAGGAGCAACCCCGGCTCCTCCGAGAACAGCAGGGACAGCACTGGGGACATTGGGGGACATTTAGGGACATCATTGGGGACATCAGAGGGGACATTGGGGACGGCCTCGCCCGAGGCCACCTCCAGGAGGAACCCCGGCTCCTCCGAGAACAGCAGGGACAGAGCTGGGGACATCAGGGGACATCATCAGAGGGGATTGGGGACATCAGAGGGGACATCAGAGGGGATTGGGGACATCAGAGTTGGGGACATCATTGGGGACATCAGGACGGGACATCGGGGCTCACCCGAGGCCACCTCAGGAGCAGCCCCGGCTCCTCCGAGAACAGCAGGGACAGGCTGGGTGACACTCCAGAGGACATCGTGACACTTGATGCCCTCCTCACCGAGGCACTGGGGTCCGTAGGGGGCCGCGGTGAGCGATTGGGGACATGGCGGAGTGGCGCGACGTCCCTGACGGTGACAGGCGGGGGCCAGCCCGGCCCGCGGCCACCTCCAGGAGCAACCCCGGCTCCTCCGAACAGCCGGGGACAGCGCTGGGGACACCACGGGGACATCAGAGGGCCAGACAGGGACATTGGGGACATCAGAGGGGACATTGGGGACATCGCAGGGGACATCAGAGGGGATCAGGGGACACCGGCGAGCCACCTCAGGGGTATTCGGCCCAGCCACCTCCCGAGAGCAGCCCGGACACCGCCGGGGACAGACTAGAGGACAGCATCAGGGGACATTGGGGGACATCACAGGGGACATCATTGCAGGGGACAGCCAGGAGGACATTGGGGACGGCCCAGCTTCGAGGAGCCTGCCTCAGAGAGCAACCCGGCTCCTCCGAGAGCTGGCAGGGACAGAGCTGGGGACATCTGGGGACATCAGGGAGTTAGGGGACATCAGAGGGGACATCAGAGGGGATTGGGGACATCAGAGGGGACAGACAGGGACATTGGGGGACATCAGAGGGGACAGACAGGGACATTGGGGACATCAGAGAGGACATCAGAGGGGACAGACAGGGACATTGGGGGACATCAGAGGGGACAGACAGGGACATTGGGGACATCATTGGGGACATTGGGGACATTGGGCCCGGCCCCAGCCGAGGCCACCTCCAGGAGGAACCCCGGCTCCTCCGAGAACAGCAGGGACACAGCTGGGGACATGAGGGGACATTTAGGGACATCATTGGGGACATTGGGGACATCACAGGGGACATTGGGGACATCACAGGGGACATCACAGGGGACATCAGAGGGGACATTGGGGACATCACAGGGGACATTGGGGACGGCCCCGGCCGCGGCCACCTCCAGGAGCAACCCCGGCTCCTCCGAGAACAGCAGGGACAGCGCTGGGGACATGAGGGGACATCATCAGAGGGGACATTGGGGACATCAGAGGGGACATTGGGGACATCACAGGGGACATCAGAGGGGACATTGGGGACATTGGGGGGATTGGGGACACTGGGGACATCAGAGGGGACATCACAGGGGACATTGGGGACATCAGAGGGGACAGACAGGGACATTGGGGGGACATTGGGGACATTGGGGGACATTGGGGATTGGGGACATTGGGGGACATTGGGGGGACATTGGGGACATTGGGGACATTGGGGGGACATTGGGGGGCATTGGGGACATTGGGGGACATTGGGGGACATTGGGGACATTGGGGGGACATTGGGGGGACATTGGGGACATTGGGGGGACATTGGGGACGTTGGGGGGATTGGGGACATTGGGAGATTGGGGGGACATTGGGGGACATTGGGGGGACATTGGGGGGACATTGGGGACATTGGGGGGACATTGGGGGGACATTGGGGGGATTGGGGACATTTGGGGACATCATTGGGGGATTGGGGACATTTGGGATAAATTCAGGGACATTTTGGGGTCATTTAGGGCCATTTTTGGGTCATTTAGGGATATTTAGGGCAATTTGGGGGTCATTTAGGGCCATTTTGGGGACACCCACGGGTGACGCCGGGCGGGGGCTCGGGGAGGGCGACGCTGAGGGGACACCTTGGGGACATTTGGGGGGACATTCAGTGTCATTTAGGGTCATTTTGGGGAAATTTAGGGATATTTTGGGGTCATTAAAGGACATTTAGGGTCATTTAGGGCCATTTTGGGGCACCCACAGGTGAGGCCGGGCGGGGGCTCGGGGAGGGCAACGCTGAGGGGACACCTTGGGGACATTTGGGATAAATTTAGGGACATTTTGGGATAAATTTAGGGCCATTTTGGGGTCATTTAGGGACATTTAGGGATATTTAGGGCCATTTAGGGTCATTTGGGATAAATTTAGGGACATTTTGAGGTCATTTAGGGATATTTAGGGCCATTTAGGGTCATTTGGGATAAATTTAGGGCCATTTTGGGGTCATTTAGGGCCATTTAGGGCCATTTTGGGGTCATTTTGGGATATTTAGGGACATTTTAGGGTCATTTGGGGACACCCACGGGTGACCCCAGACGGGGGCTCGGGGAGGGCGACGCTGAGGGGACACCTTGGGGACATTTGGGGTAAATTGGGGGGGATTGGGGACATTGGGGGGACATTGGGATAAATTTAGGGCCATTTTGGGGTCATTTAGGACCATTTTGGGACACCCACAGGTGACTCCGGGCGGGGGCTCGGGGAGGGCGACGCTGAGGGGACACCTTGGGGACATTTGGGATAAATTTGGGGACATTTAGGGACGTTTTGGGGTCATTTAGGGCCATTTAGGGATATTTGGGATAAATTTAGAGACATTTTGGGGTCATTTAGGGATATTTAGGGCCATTTAGGGACATTTGGGATAAATTTAGGGACATTTTGGGATAAATTTAGGGCCATTTTGGGGTCATTTAGGGACATTTAGGGATATTTAGGGCCATTTAGGATCATTTGAGATAAATTTAGGGATATTTTGGGGTCATTTAGGGTCATTTGGGATAAATTTAGGGCCATTTAGGGCCATTTTGGGGTCATTTAGGGCCATTTAGGGATATTTAGGGCCATTTAGGGATATTTGGGATAAATTTAGGGACATTTTGGGGTCATTTAGGGATATTTAGGGATAAATTTAGGGCCATTTAGGGCCATTTTGGGGTCATTTAGGGACATTTAGGGATATTTAGGGCTCATTTAGGGTCATTTGGGATAAATTTAGGGCCATTTTGGGGTCATTTAGGGATATTTAGGGATAAATTTAGGGCCATTTAGGGCCATTTTGGGGTCATTTAGGGCCATTTAGGGATATTTAGGGCCATTTAGGGATATTTGGGATAAATTTAGGGCCATTTTGGGGTCATTTAGGGATATTTAGGGCCATTTAGGGATATTTGGGATAAATTTAGGGTCATTTGGGGTTCATTTAGGGATATTTAGGGCCATTTAGGGATATTTGGGATAAATTTAGGGCCATTTTGGGGTCATTTAGGGATATTTAGGGCCATTTTAGGGTCATTTTGGGACACCCACGGGTGACTCCGGGCGGGGGCTCGGGGAGGGCGACGCTGAGGCCGCAGTTGCCGGCGAAGGCCATCTCCAGGAGGCACCCCAGGAACCCCCCGTCGCTGATGTCGTGTCCTGCCGTCAGCACCCGCTCTGGGGACACCCAAAAATGGCACCAAATGTCACCAAAATCACCAAAAATCAAAAAAACATAAAAAACCCCCCCAAATTCCCTCAAAATCCACTAAAAATCCCACCCAGGACACCCTAAAATCAACCCCCCCGTCGCTGATGTCGTGTCCTGCCGTCAGCACCCGCTCTGGGGACACCCAAAATGTCACCAAATGTCACCAAAATCACCCAAAACTCAAAAAACCCCCAAAATTCCCTCAAAATCCACTAAAAATCCCACCCAGGACACCCTAAAATCAACCCCCCGTCGCTGATGTCGTGTCCTGCCGTCAGCACCCGCTCTGGGGACACCCAAAAATGGCACCAAATGTCAAAAAATGGCACCAAAATCACCCAAAAATCAAAAATCCACCCAAAATCCCTGAAATTCCACCCAAAACCCCACCCAGGACACCCTAAAATCAACCCTCCCGTCGCTGATGTCGTGTCCTGCCGTCAGCACCCGCTCTGGGGACACCCAAAACGGCACCAAATGGCACCAAAATCACCCAAAACCCAAAAAACCCACAAAAATCCACCCAAAAACCCCAAAAACCTCCCCAAATCCCCTCAAATCTCCCTAGATTTCCCTCAAATCCCCCCAAATCCACCCCCAAACCCCCTCAAACCCCCCAAAATCCCCCTCAATCCATCCCAAACTTCCCAAATTTCCCCAAATCCCCCCAAATCCACCTTTGAGCAGCTCCTGGATGAGGTTGAAGGGCGGCCTCGAGGGTCCCATATCCCAAATTCCCCCAAAACCCCCCTAAAACCCCCTCAAATCCCCCCCAAACCTCCCCAAATCCTCCTCAAACTCCCTCAAATCCCCTCAAATCCCCCCAAACTCCTCAAAATCCCCCCAAATTTTCCAAATTCCCCCAAATTCCCCCCAAATTCACCCTGAAGCAGCTCCTGGATGAGGTTGAAGGGCAGCCTTGAGGGTCCCACATCCCAAATCCCCCTCAAACCCTAAACCCCTCAAACCCCCTAAACCCCCTCAAACCTCCTAATCCCTCAACCCTCAAACCCCTCAAATCCCCCAAACCCCTCAAATCTCCCAAAATCCGCTCAATTCATCCCAAATTTCCCCAAATCCCCAAATTCCCCCAAATTCACCTTTGAGCAGCTCCTGGATGAGGTTGAAGGGCGGCCTCGAGGGTCCCATATCCCAAATCCCCTCAAAACCCAACCCTCAAACCTCCCTAAATCCCCTCAAACCCCTCAAACCCATCAAATCTCCCAAATTCTCCCAAACTTCCCAAATTTCCCAAATTCCCCCAAATCCACCTTGGAGCAGCTCCTGGATGAGGCTGAAGGTGGCCTCGAGGGTCCCATATCCCAAATCCCCCCTCAAAACCCTCCCCTAAAACCCCCTCAAAACCCCAAAAATTCCCCTTAAATCTCCCAAATTCCCCTCAAACTTCCCAAATTTCCCAAATTCCCCCCAAATCCACCTTTGAGCAGCTCCTGGATGAGGTTGAAGGCGGCCTTGAGGGTCCCATATCCCAAATCCCCCCTCAAAACCTCCCTAAACCCCCTCAAAACCCCAAAAATCCCCCTCAAATCTCCCAAATTCCCCTCAATTCATCCCAAATTTCCCAAATTTCCCCAAATCCCCCCAAATCCCCCCAAATTCACCTTTGAGCAGCTCCTGGATGAGGTTGAAGGGCGGCCTCGAGGATCCCATATCCCAAATCCCCCCTCAAAAACCCCTAAAACCCCCTCAAATACCTCCCAAACTCCTCAAATCTCCCAAATCCTCAAATCTCCCAAATTCCCCTCAAACTTCCCAAATTTTCCCAAATCCCCCCAAATTCACCCTGGAGCAGCTCCTGGAGGAGGTTGAAGGGCGGCCTCGAGGGTCCCATATCCCAAATCCCCCCTCTCAAAACCCCCCTAAAACCCCCTCAAAACCTCCCAAATCCCCCTCAAATCTCCCAAAATCCCTCAAATCTCCCAAATTCCCCTCAAACTTCCCAAATTCCCAAATTCCCCCAAATTCACCCTGGAGCAGCTCCTGGAGGAGGTTGAAGGGCGGCCTCGAGGGTCCCATATCCCAAATCCCCCCTAAAACCCCCTCAAATCCCCCTAAACCCCCCTCAAAACCCCCCAAAAACCCCTCAAACCCCCAAATCCCCCTCAATCCATCCCAAACTTCCCAAATTTCCCAAAATCCCCCAAATTCCCCCCAAATTCACCCTGGAGCAGCTCCTGGATGAGGTTGAAGGGCGGCCTCGAGGGTCCCATATCCCAAATCCTCCCTCAAAACACCCCTAAAACCCCCTCAAAATCACTTGAAATCCCCTTCAAACCTTCCCAAATCCCCCTCAATCCATCCCAAACTTCCCAAATTTCCCCAAAATCCCCCAAATTCCCCCAAATTCACCCTGGAGCAGCTCCTGGATGAGGTTGAAGGGCGGCCTCGAGGGTCCCATATCCCAAATTCCCCCTCAAAACCCCCAAACCTCCCCAAATTCCCCTCAAACCCCCTCAAATCCCCCCAAAACCCCTCAAATCTCCCAAATTCCCCTCAAACTTCCCAAATTTCCCAAATTCCCCCCAAATCCACCTTTGAGCAGCTCCTGGATGAGGTTGAAGGGCGGCCTTGAGGGTCCCATATCCCAAATCCCCCCTCCAAACCCCTGAAATCCCCTCAAAACCCCCCTAAAACCCCCAAAATTCCCCTCAATCCATCCCAAACTTCCCAAATTTCCCCAAATCCAAATTCCCCCCAAATCCACCTTTGAGCAGCTCCTGGATGAGGTTGAAGGCGGCCTCGAGGGTCCTGGGCTCGTCCAGGTCGGGGGGTTCGTCGCCCACCTGGCCAAACACCTGAGCCAGGGCCGAGCCCCCCAGACGGTGCCGGCCCGGGTTCAGCTGCACCCACAGCAGGGCCCCTGCAAAACAGCCCCAAAATCGTCAGGAATTGCCCCAAAATGGGCCCAGAAATGGCCAAAAAATGGTCCCAAAATGCTCCTAAAATGGTCAAAAAATGGGGCCTAAAATGACCCCAAAATGGCCGCCAGGTGGGCCCTAAAATGGCCCCAAAATGGCCCCCAAGTGGCCCTAAAATGGCCTCAAAATGGCCCTAAAATGGCTCCCAAATGGCCCTAAAATGGCCCCAAAATGGCCTCAAAATGGCCAAAAAATGGTCCCAAAATGGCCAAAAAACGGTCCCAAAATGCTCCTAAAATGGCCCCAAAATGAGGCCTAAAATGGCCCCAAAATGGTCTCGAAATGGCCCCAAAATGGCTCCCAAATGGCCTAAAAAGGCCCCAAAATGGCCCCCAAGTGGCCCTAAAATGGCCAAAAAATGGTCCCAAAATGCTCCTAAAATGGTCAAAAAATGGTCCCAAAATGGCCAAAAAATGACCCCTAAGTGGGCCCTGAAATGGGACAAAAAATGGTCCTAAAATGCTCCTAAAATGGCCCCAAAATGGCCCCCAAGTGGACCCTAAAATGACCAAAAAATGGTCCCAAAATGCTCCTAAAATGGTCCCAAAATGAGGCCTAAAATGCCCCTAAAATGGTCCCCAAGTGGGCCCTAAAATGACCAAAAAATGGTCCCAAAATGCTCCTAAAATGGCCAAAAAATGGTCCCAAAATGGTCCTAAAATGACCCCAAAATAGCCAGAAAATGGCCTCAAAATGGTCCTCAAATGGGCCTAAAATGACCAAAAAATGGTCCAAAAATGCTACTAAAATGGTCACAAAATGGTCC
>NW_026086996.1:0-9341 GCF_022539395.1 Myiozetetes cayanensis | reverse complement strand
AAGGTAATGCCACCAGGTAATGCCACCAGGTAGTGCCACCAGGTAATGCCACCAGGTAATGCCACCAACCAGTGCCACCAGGCAATGCCACCCCCTGATTTTGGGGACCCCCATGTAATGTCCCCCTCAGCGAATGCGAGGCACACCAGTGCAACACCGAGGTGCCACCCTGATTTTTGGGGCCCCCGCTTCTGGCCGGCGTGCCACCAGGAGTGGACACTTCGGGACACCGAGGTGCCACCCCTGATTTTAGGGGTCCCCCTTCTGGCCAGCGGTGCCACCACGAGGACACTTTGCGGACACCGACAGGTGCCACCCCTGATTTTGGGGGCTCCCCTCTGGCCGCGGTGTCACCGACGGGACACTTTGGGGACACCGAGGTGACACCCCCTGATTTTTGGGGGTCCCCCCTTCTGGCCGGCGGTGCCACCACGAGGGGACACTTTGGGGACACTAAGGTGCCACCCTCCTGATTTTTGGGGGTCCCCCCTTCTGGCCAGCGGTGCCACCACGAGGGGACACTTTGGGGACACCGAGGTGCCACCCCCGCCCCGAGGGGACCTCGCCAGGCTCGGGGGCAGCCGAGGGGAGATTTCCCAGGACGGGATTTTGGGATGGAGAGGCCTCAATTCCAGCTTAGCCCCGACACTTTGAGCGTGTTTGGCCCCCCCCCAGCGCCCCCCCCCGGGGTGGTGACACGGCTGTCACCCCTCCACGTGACAGTGCCACCGCCTGCAGGGGCACAGCTCGGGGGGGGACAGCTGGGGGGGGTGACAATCAGGGGGGGACAGCTCTGGGAGTGACAGGTCTGAGGGTGACAGGTCTGGAGGTGACAGCTCTGGGGGTGACAGCTGTGGGGGTGACAGGTTTGGAGGTGACAGCTCTGGAGGTGACAGGTCTGGAGGTGACAGCTCTGGGGGTGACAGCTGTGGGGGTGACAGGTTTGGAGGTGACAGCTCTGAGGGTGACAGGTCTGGAGGTGACAGCTCTGGGGGTGATAGTCTGGGAGGGTGACAGCTCTGGGGTGACAGCTCTGGAGGGGTGACAGCTCTGGGGGTGACAGCTCTGGGGGTGACAGGTCTGGAGGGTGACAGCTCTGGGGGTGACAGATCTGGGGGTGACAGCCTGGGGGACAGTTCTGGGAGGTGACAGCTCTGGGAGGTGACAGCTCTGGGGGTGACAGCTCTGGGGGTGACAGCTCTGGGGTGACAGCTCTGGAGGTGACAGCTCTGGGGGTGACAGCTCTGGGGGTGACAGATCTGGGGGTGACAGCTCTGGGGGTGTTCTGGGAGGGGTGACAGCTCTGGGGGTGACAGTCTGGGGGTGACAGCTCTGGGGGTGACAGCTCGGGGGTGACAGTCTGGAGGGTGACAGCTCTGGGAGTGACAGCTCTGGGGGTGACAGCTCTGGGGGTGACAGCTCTGGGGGGTGACAGCTCTGGGGGTGACAGCTCTGGGGGTGACAGCTCTGGGGGTGACAGCTCTGGGGTGACAGCTCTGGGGGTGTTCTGGGAGGGGTGACAGCTCTGAGAGTGACAGCCTGGGGTGACAGGTCTGGAGGTGACAGCTCTGGGGGTGATCTGGGGGTGATCTGGAGGTGACAGCTCTGGGGTGACAGCTCTGGGGTGACAGGTCTGGGGGTGACAGCTCGGGGGTGACAGCTCTGGGGGTGACAGATCTGGGGGTGACAGCTCTGGGGGTGACAGCTCTGGAGGTGACAGCTCTGGGGGTGTTCTGGGAGGAGTGACAGCTCTGGGGTGACAGCTCTGGGGGTGACAGCTCTGGGGGTGACAGCTGGGGGGACAGCTCTGGGAGTGACAGCTCTGGGGGTGACAGTCTGGGGGTGACAGCTCTGGGGGTGACAGGTCTGGGGGTGACAATCTGGGGGTGACAGCTCTGGGGGTGACAGCTCTGGGAGGGTGACAGCTCTGGGGGTGACAGCTCTGGGGTGACAACTCGGGGGGTGACAATCTGGGGGTGACAGCTCTGGGAGTGACAGCTCTGAGGGTGACAGGTCTGGAGGTGACAGCTCTGGGGGTGTTCTGGGAGGGTGACAGCTCTGGGGGTGACAGCTCTGGGGGTGACAGTCTGGGGGTGACAGCTCTGGGGGTGACAGCTCGGAGGGTGACAGCTCTGGGGGTGACAGGTCTGGGGGTGACAGCTCTGGGGGTGACAGCTCTGGGGGTGACAGCTCTGGGGGTGACAGCTCTGGGGTGACAGCTCTGAGGGTGACAGCTCTGGGGGTGACAGCTCTGGAGGTGACAGCTCTGGGGGTGACAATCTGGGGGTGACAGCTCTGGGGGTGACAGCTCTGGGGGTGACAGGTCTGGGAGGTGACAGCTCTGGGGGTGACAGCTGGGGGTGACAGCTCTGGGGGTGACAGTCTGGGGGTGACAGCTCTGGGGGTGACAGCTCTGGGGTGACAGCTCAGGGGTGACAGCTCTGGGGGTGACAGCTCTGGAGGTGACAGCTCTGGGGGTGACAGCTCAGGGGGTGTTCTGGGAGGGTGACAGCTCTGGGGGTGACAGCTCTGGGGTGACAGCTCTGGGAGGTGACAGCTCTGGGGTGACAGCTCTGGAGGTGACAGCTCTGAGGGTGACAGGTCTGGGAGGTGACAGCTCTGGGGGTGACAGATCTGGGGGTGACAGCTCTGGGGGTGACAGTCAGGGGTGACAGCTCTGGGGGTGACAGCTCTGGGGGAGGGTGACAGGTCTGGGGTGACAGCTCTGGGGGTGACAGCTCTGGGAGTGGTGACAGGTCTGGGGGTGACAGCTGGGGGGGACAGCTCTGGGGGGGTGACAGATCTGGGGGTGTTCTGGGAGGGGTGACAGCTCTGGGGGTGACAGGTCTGGAGGGGTGACAGCTCTGGGCGGTGACAGATCTGGGGGGTGACAGCTCTGAGGGTGTTCAGGGAGGGGTGACAGCTTGGGAGGTGACAGCTCTGGGGGGAGACAATCAGGGGGTGACAGCTGTGAGGGTGTTCTGTGGTGGGGTGAAATGTGGCCACTCGTGCTCCACGAGGGACCCCAAAACCAGGACCTCAAACCAGGACCCCAAATCCAGGACCCCAAACCAGGACCCCAAATCCAGGACCCCAAATCCAGGACCCAAAAAACCAGGACCCCAAATCCAGGACCCCAAACCAGGACCCCAAATCCAGGACCCCAAACCAGGACCCCAAATCCAGGACCCCAAACCCAGGACCCCCAAACTCCAGGACCCCAAATCCAGGACCCAAACCAGGACCCCAAATCCAGGACCCCAAATCAGGACCCCAAACCAGGACCCCAAACCAGGACCCCAAACCAGGACCCCAATACCAGGACCCCAAATCCAGGACCCCAAACCAGACCCCAAATCCAGGACCCATCAGAATCCAAGGACCCCAAATCCAGGACCCCAAAACCAGGACCCCAAATCCAGGACCCCAAAACCAGGACCCCAAATCCAGGACCCCAAACCAGGACCAATCCAGGACCCCAAACCAGGACCCCAAACTAGGACCCCAAATCAGGACCCCAACCAGGACCCCAAATCCAGGACCCCAAATCCAGGACCCCAGTCCAAACCAGGACCCCAAATCCAGGACCCCAAATCCAGGACCCCAAACCAGGACCCCAAAACCAGGACCCCAAACCAGGACCCTAGACCAAACCAGGACCCCAAATCCAGGACCCCAAACCAGGACCCCAAATCCAGGACCCCAAATCCAGGACCCAAATCCAGGACCCCAAACCAGGACCCAGGACCCCAAATCCAGGACCCCAAATCCAGGACCCCAAACCAGGACCCAAATCCAGGACCCCAAACCAGGACCCCAAACCAGGACCCCAAATCAGGACCCCAAATCCAGGACCTCGAGAGACCCCTAGACAACCAGGACCCCAAATCCAGGACCCCAAACCAGGACCCCAAATCCAGGACCCCAAATCAGGACCCCAAATCCAGGACCCCAAATCCAGGACCCCAAACAGGACCCCAAATCCAGGACCCCAAACCAGGACTCCAAGAGACCCCAAATCCAGGACCCCAAATCCAGGACCCTAAATCCAGGACCCCAAACCAGGACCTTGAGACCACCCAAATCCAGGACCCCAAATCCAGGACCCCAAACCAGGACCCCAAACCAGGACCCCAAACCAGGACCCCAAATCCAGGACCCCAAACCAGGACCCTAAGAGGACCCCAAACCAGGACCCCAAACCAGGACCCCAAACCAGGACCCCAAACCAGGACCCCAAATCCAGGACCCCAAATCCAGGACCCCAAACCAGGACCCCAAATCCAGGACCCCAAACCAGAACCCCAAACCAGGACCCCAAATCCAGGACCCCAAATCCAGGACCCCAAACCAGGACCCCAAATCCAGGACCCCAAATCCAGGACCCCAAACCAGGACCCCAAAACCAGGACCCCAAATCAGGACCCCAAATCCAAGACCCCAAATCAGGACCCCAAATTCAGGACCCCAAATCCAGAATCCCAAACCAGGACCCCAAATCCAGGACCCCAAATCCAGGACCCCAAATCCAAGACCCCAAATCCAGGACCCCAAATCAAGGACCCCAAACCAGGACCCCAAAACCAGGACCCCAAATCCAGGACCCCAAACCAGGACCCCAAATCCAAGACCCCAAACCAGGACCCCAAATCCAAGACCCCAAACCAGGACCCCAAATCCAAGACCCCAAACCAGGACCCCAAATCCAAGACCCCAAATCCATCCCTAAAGATCAATCCCAATCCAATCCTTTATTGGGGGAGGGGCTGAACTTCCCCCCCAAATCCGGGGGTCTTGTCCGGGGTGGGGGAGGGGGGAGCAGCTCAGGGGTCCTCGGGGTCCTTCCCAGCCCTGGGGGGAGGGAAAAAAACCGGGATTAGGGGGGAAATTTGGGATATTCTGGGGATATTTGGGATATTTGGGATATTAATTGGGATATTAATTGGGATATTTGGGATATTATTTGGGATATTTGGGTTAATATCTGGGATATTTGGGATAATAGCTGGGATATTTGGGATATTGGCTGGGATATTTGGGATATTCTTGGGATATTTGGGATAATAGCTGGGATAATAGTTGGGATATTTGGGATATTAATTGGGATATTTGGGATATTAGCTGGGATATTTGGGATATTGGTTGGGATATTTGGGATATTAATTGGGATATTTGGGATAATAGTTGGGATATTTGGGATATTAGCTGGGATATTTGGGATATTTAGGATATTTGGGATATTCTTGGGATATTTGGAGATATTAGCTGGGATATTTGGGATATTAATTGGGATATTTGGGATATTGGTTGGGATATTTGGGATAATAATTGGGATATTTGGGATAATAATTGGGATATTTGGGATATTAGCTGGGATATTTGGGATATTGGTTGGGATATTTGGGATATTCTTGGGATATTTGGGATATTAGCTGGGATATTTGGGATATTAATTGGGATATTTGGGATATTAGTTGGGATATTTGGGATATTAATTGGGATATTAATTGGGATATTTGGGATATTAGCTGGGATATTTGGGATATTCTTGGGATATTTGGGATATTAGCTGGGATATTTGGGATATTGGTTGGGATATTTGGGATATTAGCTGGGATATTTGGGATATTGGCTGGGATATTTGGGATATTAGTTGGGATATTAATTGGGATATTGGTTGGGATATTTGGGATATTTGGGATATTGGGATATTTGGGATATTAATTGGGATATCTGGGATATTTAGACATTGTGGATATTTGGGATATTAATTGGGATATCTGGGATATTTGGGATATTGGTTGGGATATTTGGGATATTAATTGGGATATTAGTTGGGATATTTGGGATATTGGTTGGGATATTTGGGATATTGGTTGGGATATTTGGGATATTGGTTGGGATATTTGGGATATTGGTTGGGATATTTGGGATAATAATTGGGATATTTGGGATAATAGTCGGGATATTTGGGATATTGGTTGGGATATTTGGGATAATAATTGGGATATTTGGGATAATAGTCGGGATTATTTGGGATATTAATTGGGATATTTGGGATATTATTTGGGATATTAGGGATATTATTTCTGGTATTATTTGGGATATTATCTGGGATATCTGGGATATTATTTGGGATATTAGGGATATTATTTGGGATACTATTGGGGATATTATTGGGTATAATATTTGGGACATTTGGGCTATTATTTGGGACATTATTAATGATATTATTTGGACTATTTGGGCCATTATTCGGGCTATTATTTGGGCTATTTGGGCTATCATTTGGGCCATTATTTGTGATATTATTTGTGCTATTTGGGCCATTAGGGCCATTATTTGTGATATTATTTGGACTATTTGTACCATTATTTGGGCTATCATTTGTGCTATCTGGGCTATCATTTGGGCCATTATTTGGGATATTATTTGTGCTATTTGGGCCATTATTTGGGCCATTATTTGGGCTATTTGGCCATTATTTGGGCCATTATTTGGGCTATATGGGCTATCATTTGGGATATTATTTGTTATATTATTTGGGCTATTTGGGCTACTATTTGGGCCATTAATTGGGTCGTTATTTGGGCTATTATTTGTGCTATCAGGGCTATCATTTGGGCCATTATTTGGGCTATTTGGGCCATTATTTGGGTTATCATTTGGGCCATTATTTGGGCCATTATTTGTGATTTTATTTGCGCTATTAGTGATATTATTTGGACTATTTGGGCCATTATTTGGGCCATTATTTGGGCTATCATTTGTGCTATCTGTGCTATCATCTGGGTCACATTTGGATTATTTGAGCCATTATTCAGGCTATTATTTGGACTATCAGGGCCATTATTTGGGACATTATTTGTGATATTATTTAGACTATTTGAACCATTATCCAGGCTATTATTTGTGCTATCTGGGCTATCATTTGGGCCATTATTTGGGTCATTATTTAGTGATGTTATTTGGGACATTATTCGTGATATTATTTGGGCTATTTGGGCCATTATTTGGGCCATTATTCGGGCTATCATTTGGGCTATCTGGGCTATTATTTGGGCCATTATTTGTGCTATCAGGGCCATTATTTGTGACATTATTTGTGATATTTTTGGGGCTATTTGGGCCATTATTTGGGCTATCATTTGGGCTATCTGGGCTATTATTTGGGCCATTATTTGGGCTATTTGAACCATTATTCAGGCTATTATTTGGGCTATCATTTTGGCAATTATTTGGGCTATTATTTGGACTATTTGGGCCATTATTTGGGCTATCTTTGGGCCATTATTTGGGCCATTATTTGGGCTATCTGGGCCATTATTTGGGCCATTATTTGGGCTATCTGGGCTATCATTTGGGCCATTATTTGGGACATTATTTATGATATTATTTGGGCCATTTGGTATTATTTGGGCCATTATTTGGGACATTATTCGGGCTATCTGGGCTATCATTTGGGCCATTATTTGGGCTATTATTTGGATTATTTGGGCCATTATTCAGGCTATCATTTGTGCTATCAGGGCTATCATTTGGGCCATCATTTGGGCCATTATTTGGGACCATCATTTGGGCCATTATTTGTGATGTTATTTGGGACATTATTAGTGATATTATTTGGACTATTTGGGCCATTACTCGGGCTATCATTTGGGCCATCTGGGCTATAATTTGGGCCATTATTTGGGTTATTTGGGCTATTTGGGCCATTATTTGGGCCATTATTTGTGTTATTTATGATATTATTTGGGCCATTATTCGGTCTATCATTTGGGCTATCATTTGGGCCATCATTTGGGCCATTATTTGGGCCATTATTCGGGCTATTATTTGGGCTATTTGGGCCATTATTTGGGCCATTATTTGGGCTATCATTTGGGCCATTATTTGGGCCATTATTCGGGCTATTTGGGCCATTATCTGGGCTATCATTTGGACTATTTGAGCCATTATCCAGGCTATTATTTGTGCTATCAGGGCTATCATTTGGGCCATTATTTGGGCTATCATTTGTGCTATCAGGGCCATCATTTGGGCCATTATTTGTGATATCATTTGTGCTATCAGGGCTACCATTTGGGCCATTATTTGGGCTATTTGGGACATTATTTGGGCCATTATTCGGGCTATCAGGGCTATCATTTGGGCCATTATTTGGGCTATTATTTGGACTATTTGAACCATAATCCAGGCTATCATTTGTGCTATCAGGGCTATCATTTGGGCCATTATTTGGGCTATTTGAACCATTATCCAGGCTATCATTTGGGCTATTTGGGCCATTATTTGGGCCATTATTTGGGCCATCATTTGTGCTATCAGGACCATCATTTGGGCCATTATTTGGTCTATCATTTGTGCTATCAGGGCTATCATTTGGGCAATTATTTGGGCCATTACTCAGGCTATTATTTGTGCTATCAGGGCTATCATTTGGGCCATTATTTGGGCCATTATTTGGCCCATCATTTGTGCTATCAGGACTATCATTTGGGCCATTATTTGGGCCATAATTCGGGCTATTATTTGGATTATTTAGGCCATTATCCAGGCTATCATTTGTGCTATCTGGGCTATCATTTGGGCCATTATTTGGGCTATTATTTGGGCCATTATTTGGGCCATTATTTGGGCTATTATTTGGGCCATTATTTGGGCCATTATTTGGTCTATCATTTGTGCTATCAGGGCCATCATCTGGGCCATTATTTCCACTCTCCAGGGGTTGTTTTTTTCCCTCACCTGAGGTTGTCACAGAAGCGAATCACGGCCTCTTCCTGCTCGGGGGTCTCGATGGAGCCGGGCCGGAGGCGCCGAATTTCCCGCACGGCCTCGACCCCGCTGAGCCCCCGAAGCTTCCCCAGGTAACAGCCCAGGAGGGTCCCAGTGCGGCCCAAACCCAGGGCACAGTGCACGGCCACGGCCTGGGGGAGGGGGGACAGCGATGGGAGGGGGTGACAACACCCCCTGGGCACTGGGATATCACCCAGGGTCTGAGATATCACCCAGGAATCTACAACACCCCCCGGGGGTCTGGGACATCACCCAGGGGTCTGAGATATCACCCAGGATCTGAGATATCACCCAGGTAACAGCCCAGGAGGGTCCCAGTGCGGCCCAAACCCAGGGCACAGTGCACGGCCACGGCCTGGGGGAGGGGGGACAGCGATGGGAGGGGGTGACAACAACCCCTGGGCACTGTGACATCACCCGGGAATCTACAACATCACCCGAGGATCTCCGAGATCATGCACTCCCGGGGCTCTGTGATATCACCCAGGATCTAGATATCACCCAGGGATCTGAGATATCACCCAGGATCTGAGCACCACCCC
>NW_026086995.1:0-9276 GCF_022539395.1 Myiozetetes cayanensis | reverse complement strand
TTGTTCTTAATTAAATTCTGTAAAGGGGGGAGAATAAAAGTTATCATCCCGAACACTAAATATATCGAGGTAGCTACCTTTTTCATACAGGAGAACCACGGAGAGATCCCTGCAGAGGTTGAGAATGCTGTGATCCATTTAATGTGGACTAACAAATACCCTACTGACAAAGGACCCTAGTTTCATTACTCCAGAGTGAAGAAAGCTTCAATTCCTGGAACTATCAGCAAATCGGAACCCGACTCAGAAGAAGAAGATGTGGCATAAACTGTTTCTGCTGTGCATGTTATCTGTACAGTCAGTAACTATGAATTAGGTTTGGAGCCTAATTTACATTTGACTTTAGTAAAATGCACCTGATATTCTTTGTGAAAGTAAGTGCTGAATTTGCACTATGAATTTGGCTGCAATTCTGAATCAAACTAAAATTCTACATCAGGTATCTCTGGACAATGTCTCACTGGGTTTGGGAGACACTCTCCACAAACTTACTTCATGGTTACCGAACTGGACCTGGATTAAACAACTGTTTCTATTGGTAATGTACATAGTTAGTGTTTGTGTAATAACTTATTGCATGAATCAATGTTGTAGATGTTGGTCATCTTTTTGGAAAGTGATTAGAAGTAAATAGTAGAGATTGGACAAAATTTTTGAGTTTTGTCCAGTCTCTAAAGGGAGGACTGATACCTTGGAGTTTTAATGTTTTAATTTTTTTATTTTTGTAGACCTTAGAAGTAGTTATGTAGTAAATGTAGATTTTAGAGTAGCAGCATATTATCCCTTTACCCTTAACACACCAGCTCAAACCCCTGTTACCCATTCCCATATCAATTCCCTAAATTCCATAGCCTGTTTAGTCTCTTTTTCAAGGTAGAATTGTAGAAGAACACCCTAACCCTACGGAACAAGATATAGCCATAGACCCAACAACCTTCAGGCCTAGAATTCTGGAAGGCCTCCAAGGACATTACGTGCTCTGAGGAAGATGAAGATGAAGAAGAGGGGGTCCCAAAACGCCCCCAGACCAAATTCTCAAGAGGCGTGGCGGGGGCAGAACCTGGGTGGTGGCTGGACTGGATTGGGTGAAAATCATTATAAAAACTGTGGACATCTGTATTTCGGGAGCACGCTGGGGTATTCCAGAAAGCCTGGGGGCTCATTAAAACTTTTGTATCCTTATCTTATCTCCTACCTAATTTGGCTTGGAGTCTTTTTTTTCCCCACAGCCATTTAGGCAACAATCAAAAAAATATATTTTTAAGAGGTCCACTTTAAAATTTTCCTCCTTAGCAAAACTGCAAAACAACTCCAATTAATTGTTGAAAGTCATGAAGACAATTAAAGGAAGGAAAATAATTTGTTTTTCTGTATTTTAAGGAACCCCACAGCGTGTTTACAGACAAGTCCATTGTTCTCAACTACTGAGAGAAGATCGAAGAAACTGCTCAAGAAGTCAGAAGCCAAACTGCCAGTCCCTTGAAGCATTGCTGGGCCCCACTGAGGGCAGGCACTGACAAAGCCTCCCCAGGGACTCCTTCGAGCAGATCCTTGCAGGCCAGGAGTGCAGGCAGACAAAGGAAAGTTGCTTGTGGTGGCCTGAGGGGCAGAGGCAGCTGCCAGAGCCAAGGGCACAAAGGCCTGGGTGCCTTTGGGCCTTGCAGCCCTGCCAGAGCCCTTGGCCATCTCTGCTGCAGGCTGTGCTCCCCTGTCCCAGTTACCCCCAACCTCCCCAAAACTTCCATCTGGGTGGGGTCAGCTTTGTGATGACACTCTGCAACCTCATAAAATCAAGGGCCCATTGTGACATCACAGGGCCTAAGGGAGCCAAAGGAACTGAGGGACAGTGGGCAACCTTATGAACTAGTGGGGTCATTGTGACACTGCTAAAACCCATGAAATCAGGAGACCATTGTTACACTGGAAAACCTCATGGAATCAAGGGGCCATTGTGACACTGCAGGGCCTCATGGAAACCAAGGAACACAGGGACACTGTGAAATCTTGTGGAATGAAAGGGCCATTACACACCTGGGGCCTTGAGAACAGAGAGGAACCCTGAAACATTTTGGAACGTGATGGATCCAAGCAGGCATTTTGAAACTGCAGGTCCTCAGAGAAACTGCAGGAACCCTGGACATAATGGAAGCTCCTGGATCTAAGGGGCCATTGTGACACTGGGGAACCTCTGACACTGGGTTCCCTGAAATTTGGCATCATTCACAAAGGACTTGAAAGCACCTTTATGTCTTGTTGTACAAAGAGATAATAAAGATATTCTCTAGTGGTGTTCAAGGGCTGCTCACTGAGGGATTTCATCAGGAAGTTGCTGCCAAGAGGACTTTGTACCATGGATTTTATTGGACACTCTTCAGTCCAGCTCCCACCAGTCTGGCTCTAAGGAGACTACAAGAGACCATGTAAAGGACTTGACAAAGTCTGGGCACACAACATCCCCTTCCTTTCCCTCCCACAGGGGTTCTGCAATCCCTGCCTTGTCTTTCCCATGCCTGGCAATGGCTGCAGGAGGACTTGCCATGTCCCCTTTCCTGCTGAGCCTGAGCAGTCTGGAACTCTGCCAAGCCTCCTTGCTGCCCTGTTTGCAGACTGGTTCCATGTCTGCCTTTGCCAAGGCCCCAGGAACCTCTGGGATGGCTCTGGCTTTTGAAAGGCTTTGGGAGAGTCTCCTCTCTGAGCAGGAATTTGGAAAGCAAGGGGGTCCTTTTTGCCCCTCACACCTCAACAAGAGGCTTCTCCCAGAAACTTTGTCTAAGCCTTCCACCCCCACCCCCAAGCCGTGACACACGGGCACGTCTTGTCCATGCAGGGCAAACATGGACTGCTGAGCTGGTCATTTCTGTCCCTCCTTGGAGGGAAGAACAACCTCCCTGCCCTGGGCTGAGAGGCCAGTGCTGGGAAGGGCGCTGGCTGTGCAAGGGCACTGCTGGGTGCCCCCACCCTGAGCCCTCCACACTTGTGCTGCTCATGCTGTTTTCCTCTGCAGGGCCTTGTGTTGGGCACAGCCTGCAGAGCAAACTGCAAAGGAGATGGAAGCTCTCAGGCCCTGCCCTGAGGAGATGCCCCTGCAGGATGGCAGTGCTGCTGCAGAGGTCAGCTCTGTGCCAGCAGTGCCCGTGGCTGTCCCTGCCTGCAGTCCCTGCCCAGTCCTGCAGCAGGACTGGCACCCACTGCCCGAGCACTGAGGCCTCAAACAACACAGGGCTCTGCAGGACAGTGGGCAAGGGCAGGAGGAGGAGGCCACGGAGGAGAAGGGCTGCTGCTCCCTGGCAGGACTGCTCTGCTGGGACTCTTTTGTTACACAGCTCTGCACAGAGGCACCGACCTTGTAGCTCCAGAGCAGTCAGAGAGGAAAGATGTCAGGGAAACCAGTCAATGCAGAGTTCTTTATTTTGTTTAGACACTGGGAGTAAAATTGACAATTTGTACAGTTTCTGGGCCAGGCTAGAAAGGCAAACAATGAATTGAAAATGGTGTTTATATATATACATATATATTTACATATATATGTGTGTATATGTAAAGATTTTTGGTGCAAACAAACTGTGACCAAACTAACACCCATAGAAAAAAAAAAAAAAAAAAGATATGGTGTACCTTTAATGAAGTACATAACAGGATTGTGCTTTAATGAGGTACATAACATGCAGAACAAGGAGAGTTTATTGCTTCTGAAAAACACCCAGTATCACTTTCCTCAGGGCATCCTTGAGTTCCTGGTTCCTCAGGCTGTAGATGAGGGGGTTCAGGGTTGGAGGCACCACCGAGTACAGAACTGACAGGGCCAGATCCAGGGATGGGGAGGAGATGGAGGGAGGCTTCAGGTAGGCAAATGTTGCAGTGCTGATAAACAGGGAGACCACGGCCAGGTGAGGGAGGCACGTGGAAAAGGCTTTGTGCCATCCCTGTTTAGAGGGAATCCTCAGCACAGCCCTGAAGATCTGCACATAGGAGAAAACTATGAAAATGAAACAGCCAAATGACAAACTGGCACTAAACACAATGAGCCCAAGTTCCCTGAGGTAGGAGTGTGAGCAGGAGAGCTTGAGGATGTGTGGGATTTCACAAAAGAACTGGCCCAGGGCATTGCCCTGGCACAGGGGCAGGGAAAATGTATTGGCTGTGTGCAGCAGAGCATTGAGAAACCCAGAGGCCCAGGCAGCTGCTGCCATGTGGGCACAAGCTCTGCTGCCCAGGAGGGTCCCGTAGTGCAGGGGTTTGCAGATGGCAATGTAGCAGTCGTAGCACATGATGGTGAGGATGGAAAACTCTGCTACAATGAAGAACAGAAAGAAAAAGGCCTGTGCAGCACATCCTATGTAGGAGATGGTTGTGGTGCCCCAGAGGGAGTTGTGCATGGCTTTGGGCACAGTGGTGCAGATGCAGCCCAGGTCTATGAGGGAGAGGTGCAGCAGGAAGAAGTCCCTGGGGGTGTGCAGGTGCTGGTCGCAGGCTACGGCGCTGAGGATGAGGCCGTTGCCCAGGAGGGCAGCCAGGGAGATGCCCAGGAAGAGCCAGAAGTGTAGCAGCTGCAGCTCCTGCCTGTCTGAAAATGCCAGGAGCAGGAACTGGGCCATGGAGCTGCTGTTGGGCATTTGCTGCTTGCTCAGAGTGTTTGGATCTGTTGAGGAGGAGAAGTCAATGCTGAGTTAGACCAGGCAGCTGCAGCCAAACAGGACATGTCTCACAGCCACCCCACTCTCAGGCTCTCTCTCCGCACTCAGACCTCCCTGCAGCTCCCTCCCCTGAGCTGTTGCTGCCTGAGGGCACCATTGGAAGCAGGAACTCTGGGATGGGCTCCCAGGACTCCTTCTTGCTCTGCTGGCAGAGGGAACTTTTTGCTCTGCTGCCATAATTAGGAGTGATTGTAGATGCTGGAAATCCCTGACATTTCAATGGCACTGCAGGTAAAGTCCTGTGGGTTCTGAGGGCACAGGGACGGTACCTCAGTGCATACAGATAAGCTGCTCTGCCCATCAGTCTGTGCTCAGCTGCCCTGTGCTGGCAGCTTGGAGCTGCAGGAGCATCACACTCAACTGTTCCCCTACACAGAAACTGCACAGATAGCCAGGAATCCATGTCCAAAGAAGAGACTGACACAGTCCTTGCCTTTTCATCTCTCCCCTCCCAGAGTGAGACACAAAATGCTCATTGCAGCTGCCCAGACCACTTCAATGGAATTAGCACTGAGGAGTTTTCTCCACGGGGATCCTGTGCAGCACAGAGATACTATGGCAGAACTGTGCCCTTCTGGAGGGCACCTGCAGCCCTGCAGGACACCCAGGGAAACAGCTGAAGAGCCTGAAGTTGCCTGGAGGGCACTTGGGCACTTGGCTCCCACAGACACATCCCCACAGCAGCACCCAAAGGGTTTGTGTCTGCACAGGAATCTGCCCCCCCAAACCCCACACTTGGTCAGAAAAGCCAAGGGTGAGAACAAGGAGAGCCCAGGCAGCAGGGGATGGCAGGGAAATGCCCCAGTGATGCTGCCAAGGGAGGAGGGACAGGCAGAGATAGATGGAAATGCAGGCCTTGTCCTTGCCTGGGCTCTGGCTGCTGCAGGGCAATGCCCAGCCCAGCCCCCGTGGGCCTGAGGGCAGAGGCTCTGCTTGGGCTGGCAAAGGAGCCCAGGCAGGAGCTGCTCAGGGAAGGGCTCTGTGCCACAGACACAGGCAGGGAGGGGCCACATCCCCCTGGCCAGCACTTGTGGCAGCAGCTGCCTCTCCCTGCCTGGGTGTGTGTGAGGAGCTGTTCCTGCCAGCAGCCCCTCCCTGTGCCCAGCTCAGCTCCCTGCCAGTGCTGCCAGAGCCCATCCCCAGCCCAGGGCCCAGGGGCAGCTCTGCCTGGGCAGGGGCTGCAGAGCAGATCCCAGAGCCCCTGCGCTGGCTGGGAAGGGGCAGGTGTTGGCAGTGGATGTGCTTCCTGAGAAGGGCCCTGGCACAGGGAACCTCCTTGCCCTGGGCCTCCCATGGGGCAGCAGCAAGTCGTGCTCTGCAGCAGCTTCTCCTGCTGCCCCCAGCAAATCCAGCACAGCCATCCTGACAGCTCCTGCCAGGGCTGCCATTTGGCAGCTGCAAGAGCCACTGGCAGCAACTCCCCTGCACTGCTCTGCAGCCACAGCCTTCCCATGCCAAAGCGCTGCCAAGGTTCCTCCCCTGAGCAGCTCTGCCCTGTCCTCCCAGCCAAGGATCCCTTTCATCTCCTGCTCCCTTCTCCTGGCTGCCCTTGCTGCCTGCAGCTCCTGCCCTGCTCTGCCATAGGGCCACTTCCTCTGCCCTGCAGGGACTGGGAGAGGCCTTCTGAAAGATCCTACAAGCTGTGGGATGTGGCAGCTTTAGGAGATCCCTGCAGGAAGGGAAGTTGAAGTGTCCTCCAGCCAGAGAATTCTTCATTCAAATCCTGGGAAGGTTTCTCCTGCAGTGAGAGCTCAGTCCCCTCCCAGCCCAGGTTGCCTCTCACCTCTCTGCCTTCTCTCCTGTGCTCTGGATGCTGCAGGCAGTGCCCTCAGCCCTGCTGGGCTGTGCAGAGGAGCTGCTCAGCAGCAGAGCTGTGTCTTTGAAGCTGTTCTTGGTTGCCAGGAGCTCCCTGTGCCAGGGAGCCCGGCCCAGCTCAGCAGCACAGCAACAGCCCCAGGCATTTCATCACCCTCAGGGGGTTTGGGGATGAGTCCCTGAACATCAGACCCTGAGGAGAGTTGCAGGAACCTCTTGAGAAATCAAAGTGAGATTCAAACTGTAAAGTTTCTTGTACTGTTAATGGGTCCCACTGAGGGATCGAACTGAGAAAAGATCTTCTTAGAGCACAAAGCTGGAAACTGTGATGACAGGTCAGAGAATCACAGAATCATCAAGGCTGGAAGAGACTTTTAAGATCTTTTGGTCCAACTGTCAACCAGCACCACCATAATCACTCCTAAACCACATCCCACAGTGCCATATCCAGGTGCCATCTGAACACTTCCAGAGACTCCACCATTTCCATAGGAATCTTATTCCAATGCCTTCACACTCAGTGAAAAAATAATTTTTTAATATCAAATCTGAACCTCACACAAGGCAACTGAAAGCTCTTTTCTCTCTTGCTCTCACTAATGGCTTTGTAGAAGAGACTGACCACCCTTCTTCACTAAAACCTTCTTTTAGTTCATTGTACAGAGCGATGAGGTGCACTCTGAGCCTCCTCTTCTGCAGACTAAAGAATCCCAGTTCCCTCAGCTGCTCCTCATCAGACATGTTTTCCAGACCCTTCCCCAGCTTTTTTCCCTTCTCTGGACATGCTCCAGCCCCTCCAGGGCTTTTTTGCACTCAGGGGCCAGAACTGGACACAGCACTCGAGGTGGGGCCTCCCCAGTGCCCAGCACAGAGGGACAATCACTGCCCTGGTCCTGCTGGCCACCCTGTTCTCCAGAAAGGCCAGGGTGCCCTTGGCCTTCTTGCCCCCCTGGGCACACTCGGGCTCATATCCAGGCACTGTCATGCAGCACCCCCAAGTCCCATCCTGCTGAGCAGCTCTCAAGCCCCTCTGCCCCCAGCCTGGAGCCTTCCAGGGGGTTGTTGTGACCCAAGTGCAGTGCCTGACACTTGGCCTGATTGATGCAGCCTGTCCAGATCCCTCTGCAGAGCCTTCCTGCCCTGCAGCAGATCCACACTCACACCCAACTTCATGGTAACCAATAATTTCCTGAAGGGGCACTCGATCCCCTTATCCAGATCATCAATAACGATGTTAAACACGAGCAGTCCCAACCCTGAGCCCTTGGGAACCCCACTAGTGACCGGCCCCACCTGGATTTCATTCCATCCCCCACCACTCCCTGGGCCATCAGCCAGTTTTTCCCCCAGCAAACAGTTCCCTCGTCCAGGCCATGAGCAGCCAGTTTGTGCAGGAGATGCTGTGGGAGATGGGGTCAAAGGCTTTCCTGAAGTCAGCACAGACACATCCCCAGCCTTTCCCTCAGCTGCTGAGGGGGTCATTTGTCACAGAAGGAGACCAGGTTGGTCAGGCAGGACCTGCCTTTCCCAACCCCACACTGGCTGGGCCTGATCCCCTGGATGTCCTGCACATGCCATGGGATGGTGCACTCGGGTGCATCCCTTCTGTGCCCAGGGCCTTGTGGGGGTCTAATTGGCAAGGCAGGTCACTGAGCATTTCCTACTGGATTCTGGGGGCATCATTCAGCTCCCTGCCACAAACTTACTGCCCTGTGAGTTTAATGTACTGAGGACAGCTTGTTTTAGTGTTACAGTATGAGCTAAAGGAGGCATGAAGTCTTCCAGCCTTTTCCTCCTCCTCTGACATTGTGCTGCCCTCTGCATCCAGAAAAAGATGGAGCAGTTGTGATCTCCAAGACACAAGAAGGCTGAAGTCTGCTTCTGTGATGATGAGAAGACCTCTAGTGTAGCATGAAATCCAACGGTGAATGCTCTGACAAGGACCAATAGAGGGCCCTGCCTTCTGCCAGGAGAAGGAAAGGGACCGGGAAGATAATCAGGTTTACTGGGCTATGTGGATTCAATGGCCTGGCACATCGGATCCACAGAGATAGCGAGTTTTGATAGACACCGGTGCCCAGTGTGCATTGATGCCGTCTGAACATGAGACTACAGAGACTGTTTCTATTTCTGGGGTGACAGGAGGGTCGCAAGAGTTGTCAGTGGTAGAGGCCAAAGTAAACTTGACTGGAGACCAATGGGAAAAGCATCCCATTGTGAAGGGGCCAGGAGCCCCCTGTATCCTTGGCATTGATTACCTCAGAAGAGGATACTTCAAGGACCCAAAGGGGTAATGATGGGCTTTTGGTGTAGCCACGGTGACTGAGGAGAAATCCAAGCAATTATCTGCCCTGCCTGGCCTCTCAGAAGATCCTTCTGTTGTAGGATTCCTGCTAGTTGACAATCAAGTGCCAAGAGCCACGACAACAGTGCATAGGCGACAGTACCAGACAAACCGAGATGCTGTGATCCCCATTCATGAGATGATCTGGAAGTTGGAGAGTCAAGGGGTGGTCAGTAAAACTCACTCACCCTTCAACAGCCCCATTTGTCCTGTACACAAATCTGATGGAGAATGGAGACTGACTGTGGACTATGGTGGCTTGAATGAAGTCACACCGCCATTGAGTGCTGCTGTTCCAGACATGCTGGAGCTCCAATATGAGCTGGAGTCCAAGACAGTGAAGTGGTGCTACCACTGACATTGCAAATGCGTTCTTCTCCATTCCCTTGGCAGCAGAGTGCAGGCTGCAGTTTTCTTTCACGT
>NW_026086994.1:0-9305 GCF_022539395.1 Myiozetetes cayanensis | reverse complement strand
ACAGGCACACAAGGGCAGAGACCTTGCTGTGCTCAGGGCTCTAGGGGTGTGCAATGCTCAGGTGCTTCTGCTCCCAGGGAGAACAAACATGGATTTCTCTCCCTGACTGCACCTCTGCCTCCCACAGTCCTTGCCGGAATGGGGCTGAGCTGCCCAGTGACAACCCTGGAGACACAAAGGGGTGGCTGGGGAAACACGAAGGATCTGTGCAGCTCCACAGTGAGTGAAAGGGGAGACGTCTGCAGCCTGAGCTCAAGCTGAGACATCCACCAGACCCTCAAACCTTCATATTCATACTGTTCTACTGCCCCTCCATTCTTTCCTTGGATTTTCTTTCCAAAACTAAATCCCAGACCAAAGTAATTTTTAGCCCTGGCTGGACCCAGAAAGGCACATGCCATTGGAGCATTAAAATACCATGTGAGGTCACAGGGTCACATCTGTTCCTGCATCAAAATTGTCATCAGTTGGCAGATACAGGTTTGTCGTAATGTTAAAGTTTTAGAAAAAAAGCTTTGCATATTCCAATGTCTACTGTGTTTTGATGTCCCCACATGAGCCCGGTGCAACAGGCTTTTGTTAAAACTCCTGGAGACAGAGAGCTTCTCCAGGGGGACATTTCGCCTGACCCTTCTCCTTGGGTGAGGCAGAAACATCCCCTTTCTCTTGCCCTTCTCGGTGTGGGGGGGCGAAAATCGCCCTTGTCAGGGAGCCCCCTGCAGGTTCTGCTCCTTCGGTGATCATACAGCGGCCCCTGCTGACCAGGATTGGAATTGCGCCAAAAAGCGAGGAATACCGGACTCTCTTGTGTTTTTTCTGAGGGGGATTTTTGGTACAGGATTATTTGGATGTTTTGTGTTCTTTCTTTGTTCTGCAAATACACATATATCCTTAAAGAAAGGACTGGGGTTTTTTTTGTTTGTTTGTTGTTTTTGTTTTTTTTTTTTTTAATTTCTCCATACTATCACACTTGGAGACTCTTAATTTTGGACTTACAGTTGCTTAGAAGGAGGAGTTTGGTCTTCCTCCTAACTCATCCTCCTTAGCCAAACACAAACTCATTAAACTGAGAGAAGTGCAAAGTCATACTTTGGTTACAACCCAGAGATCTTGCAGGCTCTTCCCATTTACCTCTGCCCCTCTCAGAGAACTTGTGTGGGCATCTTCCCTGCCTGCACAAGAGGATTTCACAAAACTGGGAGGGGGGGTATTTCATACAGAACGACCTGGGCGTGTTTTGAGGTCTTCTCCAAGCAAATGTTTCCATTCAGGAGAGCTAAAGCCAGGGGAACAGCAGAAATGCAGCTCGTCCAAGAATGGCAGTGCCCCCAGGAATTTCTAGCACATGCCCACAGATCCTCCCAGAGGGATGAGACAGACATCAAGATTCCACAGAAATTCCCTGTTTGGGATAACTTAGGAGATGGTTGCATCCCCTCTCCCTTACCCAGAAGCTGGAGATGCTGCTGTCTGGGAGCAGGAGGTGCCTGTGTGGGGGTTCAGCACCGCTGGCTCGGTGCAAGTACAAGAAGTGTTTGGACGATACTCCCGGGCACGTGGTGTGACTCTGGGGGATGGTCCAGGGAAGGCTCAGGAGTTGGACTCGATGATCCTTGTGAGTCCCTTCCAACTTGGAATATTGGGTGTGATTCTGTGAAGTTCCACAGGGCTGTGTGTGAGCAGAGAGCAGGGGGTGAGCAAAGCAGAGCAGGGCAATGGCAACACAGCCCTTGAGCACTGCCCCAAGCGGGCTGAGCCCAAAGGGGAGCTGGGGGTGGGGTTGGTGCCACTCAGGGTAGGGGGCAGAGACACGGGGACAGCAGGGAGTGCAGGGCAGGGAGAGCATCAGAGGGAACTGATGGGCATGGGGGTGTCTCCAGGCTGGGTTCTCCCAGTGCTCAGTGTCCCCATCTCTCCAAGACTAGAGTACTGATGGGGGCGGACGACAAGAGGAGCAAGGTGAGGACACAGCACAGGATTCAGATCCAGAGGGGAATGGCTGACCTTGGAAGAAGGGTGGGTCACAAGGTGGACAAAACATATCCAGGAGGAATAAATAGTGGGAAAGGTTCACAAGTTATCACTTCCCTCTAACAGGAAATATTGTCTTAGTCGGGGGGTTGCTGTCTGTTAGAGAAATGCAGAGCTCATGATTCTTGGTGTCCTGTGCAGGGACCATCCCAGACACTGAACTCCTCGCCCAGCTCCCATCTTGATCCTTTAGATGAATGTGGAACCAACCAGCTCATGCAGATCTGCCCAACCGGCTGACATGAGCTCTTAGAAAAAGAGAAGAGACCAGGGAAGGCGTGATGGGGAGAGGAAGCAGTGAACAGGATATGCCATTCCAGCCCAGTGAGATCCCAGCTGATGAACCTCCTCATGTCCTGGTGGTGGCAGCTGGGCAGCCTTGACCCTGATGCTGAGGGTCACTGAGTGTGTGAGGAGGGAATCCTTCCCCATTGGTGGCTGTGCCTGCCTGGGAGCTGGAGCAGCTGCCTGGAAGGAGAAAGGCACAGGCTGAGAGCCTCCAGTTCTCCCAGGTGCTGCACATACTAAGACACTGTAGGGATCACAGATCCACCATCTGTCATCTGTGAGGATCAAGAAATGAATGCCCTGCCCAGCTGTGGCTCTGGAGAGAGCTCAGTCCCTTGCCCCTTCCACATTCCCATTACTGAGGATTTCCTAGACAAGAATTTCCCACCCATGTGGCTCCATCCCACATCTCCTTTTTCCTCTGCTTGACAGCACCCCAAGCCCGGTTTCTGTGTGGTTTGTGGTCCCAGGTGGAGGGCTCTGATGCCTGAAGAATTTCAGCACCTCCCAGGTGTTACACTCTGCCCTGAACCCCTTGGGAAGTGTTGAAAATCACCCCCTTTTGTTCAGAGTCCCCTGGGGGTTGAAGGAAGCAATCATCCTCCTGCCTTCCCCAAAGCAGCTCTGCCCATCACTGCTGCCAGCCTGATCCACACAGCCTGTGTCCTGCCCTGTGCCCAGGACATACCCTGTCCTGCCCCTCTCAGCAGCACTCCAGTGCTCATCCCTCCTAGACATATTTTGTCCACATTGTGACCCACCCTTCTTCCAGGGTCAGCCATTACCCTCTGGATCTGGATCCTGGGCTGTGTCCTCCCAGTGCTCAAGGGCTGTGCTGCCGTTGCCCTGTTCTGCTTTGCTCAACCCCTACTCTCTCCTCACACACAGCCCTGTGGAACTTCACAGAATCACACCGAGTATTCCAAGTTGGAAGGGACCAACAAGGACCATCGAGGAATCCTGCACCAAAAATCCCCCTCAAAAAAAAAAAAAAAAGAGTCCGGTATTCCTCGCTTTTTGGCGCAATTCCAATCCCGGTCAGCAGGGGCCGCTGTTGGATCACCGGAGGGGCAGAGCCTGCAGGGGGCTCCCTGACAAGGACGATTTTCGCCCCCCACACCGAGAAGGGCAAGAGAAAGGGGATGTTTCTGCCTCACCCAAGGAGAAGGGTCAGGCGAAATGTCCCCCTGGAGCAGCTCTCTGTCTCCAGGAGTTTTAACCAAAACCTGCTGCACGGGGCTCATGAGGGGACATCAAACCCAGCGCACAGGGGAATATGCAGAGTTCTTTTTTTCTAGAACTTTAACATTACGACAAACCTCTATCTGCCAACTGATGACAATTTTGATGCAGGAACAGATGTGACCCTGTGACCTCACATGGTATTTTAATGCTCCAATGGCATGGGCCTTTCTGGGTGCAGCCAGGACTAAAAATTACTTTTGACTGGGATTTAAATTTGAAAAGAAAATCTCAAGAAAGAAAGGAGGGGTAGTAGAACAGTATGAATATGAAGGTTTGAGGGTCTAATGGACTTCTCAGTTGAGCTCAGGTCACAGACGTCTCCCCCCACTCCCTTGTATCTCCAGGGCTGTCACTGGGCAGCTCAGCCCCATTCCGGGAGGGACTGTGGGAGGCAGAGGTGCTGTCCGGGAGAGAAATCCATGTTTGTTCTCCCCGAGAGCAGAAGCACCTCAGCATTGCACACCCCTATAGCCCTGAGCACAGCAGGGGCTCTGCCCGTGTGTGCCTGTGCAGCCAGGGGAGCATCGGGGTGGGCACAGAGAAGAGCACACCTGCAGCTGGATTCCATGGTTTATGGACACACAGTTTCCTTTGGACACAGCGGATGGAGATGTCTTCACTCGAGGGGCTCACGTCTCCATGTCCAATGCAGGGAATAGATTTGATCTGGATTTATCCATCAGACATTGTCAATACATGTGCCAGTCACAAATATGGTTTCAAATCAAGGCATCCAGAACACATTTCTGATGAGCCTAGGCCTGGTGGAAGGGTTGGGTGTGGACATTTTGGCATGGCCAGGGTTTGTGGGGAGGGATTGCCCTGCCAAGCCAAGCGAGACCAAGAACATCCCCAAGCATGACATTTGCAATGACACGTGTTTCATCCCATCCACACGAGTCAGTCAGGATGTATCAAACAGGACAAAGCAGAATGTCTCCACAGAATCTTCGTCTGCCATTCCCTTGGGATATGAAAGACAGGTGGGATGGCATTCTGGGGTAGTGAGGCATTGGTTCTTTGGTGGTCAGGGAGCACTGCAGAATGGAGAGAACAGGCCATGATATCTGAAAGGGGCCAATGGCTCACGGGTGGGGCTGCACTGGGACACTGTGGGGCGTGTGTTCTTTGGTTTCCAGGGGTCATTCTGGAATAGAGAGGGTAGGCCATGACATCACAAAGAGTCCCTTGGCAGACATACTGGGCTGCATCCTTGGGGTGTGAGGCATTAGTTCTTTGGTGGCCAGGGGCCTTTCTGGAATGGAGAGGAGAGGCCGTGATGTAACAAAGGGGCCAATGGTGACTTCACAAGGACAGGGGTGACATCGCAGAGACATGAGTGACATCTTCAGTGAAAATTGGTGACATCACAGGGACATCGGTTACATCACTGGGGACCAGTGACAGGGGAATGGTGACAACAAAGGGATAGCCATGATATCAGAGTGACATCATTGTTGACATCATTGGGGACATTGATGACTTCACAGGGACAAGGGTGACAATTACAGTGACATCGGTGACATCATTGGGGATATTGGTGATATCACAAGGGAAGAGTGGTGTCATCACAGGGACACTGGTGACATCATTGGGGACCAGTGACATCAAAGGGGTCTGGTGACATCACAGGGATGTCGGTGAAATCACGAGGACATGCCACCACCATTGGGTACAGTTGTGACATCACAGGGAGAGCAATGACATTACAGGGACATTGGTGACATCACAGAGAAATAGTGACATCGCCAGGGACATTGCTGACATCAGAGGAGACAGTGGTCACATCACAGGGACATCGGTGACATCATTGAGGACCAGTGACATCACAGGGGACTGGTGACAACAAAGAGACAGCCCATATATAATGTGGACATTTGTGACATCAATGGGGATATTGGTGATGTCATAAGGACAATTGCTACATCACAGAGACATCAGTGACATCATTACTGACACTGGTGCCATCACAGTGACATTGATGACATCACTGAGGACCAATGGCATTACAGGGGACTGGTGACAACAAAGGGACAGTCGTGATGTCACACAGGGACATCAGTGACATCAGAGGGGACAGCGGTGACATCACGGGGACATCTGTGACATCAGTGGGGAACAAAGGGATCACCCCGGGACACCACTGACATCACAGGAGATAGTAGTGACACTCGTGAGGATAACTGTGACATCACTAGAGACCAGTGACATCACAGGGATATCGGTGACATCATTGGGAACAGCGGTGACATCACAGGGACAATGGTGGCATCATTGGGGACCAGTGACATCTCAGGGACATAGGTGCCTCCCACAGGACATGGGTGACACCCTGGGGATAGCAGTGACATCACAGGGGACAGTGGTAACACCTGTAGGTGTTAGGGACAACAGTGACATCAATAACCACCAGTGACATAACAGGGACAGTAGTTATGTCACAGAGACTTTGGGGACATCACTGGAGACCGGTGACATCACAGGGATCTGGTGACATCACAGGGACATGGTGCAACCACTGGGGTCAGTGGTGACATCACAGGGACTTCAGTGCCATCATTAGGGAACAGTGACATCCCTAGGGAGAGTGGTAACATCACATGGGAAAGCCCTAAAATCACTGGGGACACAGGGACCACCCCTGGGGACAGCAGTGACATCACTGCAGACCAGTGACATCACAGATCTCTGGGGACATCACAAGGACAGCAGTGACATCACAGGCACAGTGGTGACATCATTGGGGACATCAGTGACATCACTGGGACAGTGGTCCATGACTGCTGCAGCCACTGCTGTCAGACAGCTGGGCCATCCCTTGCTGACTCCATCCCACAGTTTGCAGTTGAGCACGGCCCTCCTGGATGGCCCTGCTTGGTGGCCCAAGACCCCCAAAGCCATTCCTTGACGTTCATGGCACAACAACCAAAGGGGCTTCGTCCCGTCAGGCAAAGCCAACGCCGAAGCCCTCCTGAGCTCCCGCTTCAGGCCTTTGAAGGCCTCGTCTGTCTCAGGGCTCCACATGATGTTCTTTTGGGTTCTTTTCAGCAGGTCATAGAAAGGCTTTACAACTCCATACTGATAGAGCCATAAACTACACCAACCTGTCATTCCTAGAAAGGCTTGGAGATCTCCCCCTGTTTCTGGGCTGGGTGTCTGGCAGATGCTTCCTTTCTTGCTGTTCCCAGGGAACATTGCCCACCGGAGACTTCATACTCCAGGTACACCACTTTTTCTTCCACCAGCTGTGCTTTCTGTTGGGAAACTCGGGAACCATTTAAACCCAAGAAGTTTCAAAGAGAGATTGTCCACTGCACACTCACTTCTTCTGTTACGATTGCTATTAATAAGTCATCTCCATATTGTAGAAGAACGCCATCCGCCGGTGGCTACTGCCATTGTTCCAGCTCTTTGACTGGCTGGTTACTGAACAAAGTGGGACTATTTTTAAATGTCTGTGGGAAGACTGTCCAACTTAATTGCATCTTTCTCCCACTATGGACAGATTCCCACTGAAAAGTAAAAATCTTCTGACTTTCCTGAGCTAGGGGTAGACAGAAAAAGGCATCTTTGAAATCTAACACTGTGAATCAAATCAAATTATCTCTCAATTTTGTTAGAAGTGTATAGGGATTTGCTATCACGGGGTATAAGGTTTTAGGCATCTCATTTATTCCCCTTAAATCCTGAACTAGTCTGTAAGTTTCACTTGGTTTCTTAACTGGGAGAATTGGAGTGTTAAAGTCTGATTCACACTCTATTAGAAGCAAAAAGTTTTCACTTCTTTGTTCAATTCCTTTTCTGCCTGCTAACCTCAATGGATATTGTTTCCTGACTACCGGCTTTGCTCCTGGTAATGATTCTGTCTGAATAGGAGTTGCCTTTTTTGATTTACTGGGTACATCTGTAGCCCATACCAAGGAATACACTCAATCTAAAATTTGACTGATATTTTGATTGTTTTGCTCTGGCTTTACGCAGCTCAGGACCAAACTCAGGGCTGCTATTAGTTGTTCTTTGTTTACCTGAAATTCAAGTTTACCTTTTTAAAACTTAATCACAGCTCCCAGGTTTTCCATCAAATCTCTACCAAACAGAGGCTTTCAGGAATTAGGTAGATCTAAAAACTGTTGAATTCCCATTGTTTTCCAGCTTTGTACTGGAGGGGTTTCAGAAAGAAAGCTTTTTCTGATTGGCCTGTTACTCCCACGACTTGAACAAATTTATCACTTTTAGGCAATAGTTCTTGGTTTAGAACCGAAAATGTGGCTCCAGTGTCGATCAGAAAGTCTAATTCTTTTTCCCCTTCCCCTTGCTGCATTTTAACCAGTGGGTCTGCTAGGGAATGACTCACCGGTCCCCCTCATTCCCTGGTCTGATGAGCAATGACAGCTCCTCCTGGGTTCCTATTTGCCAATGTGGGGCAATCCCGTTTCCAGTGTCCCTCCTGCATGCAACGGGCAAACTGATTTTGTCCCAGTCTTGCTTGTTGAAAAGGTGAGCCCCCTCTTCCTCACATCGCCTGCCCTCTGTCACCACCCCTAATATTGGGATTCTGAATTAAAGCAGCAACCACAACCTTTGTAAGTTTTCTATCTTGTCTTTTCTCCATGTTGCTGTGCACTTTCCAGGCTTCATTCATTAACAACTTGTAACCGGGTGAGTTCGAAAGGATGTTGAGATTGAAAACCAAGACACTGCTCAAAGCTCAACAAGAAACCCAATATTTATTACAGAAAGTAGCCAAGTAAACGGGAACCTGAGAGACAGGAAAGGAGGGGAGTGAACTCAGCCCTCAGGGAAACCTCCGCTCATGCAGGTGTGTTTTACGAGGTTGTCTTACCGACTCCAGGATAACCAGAATTCCCCCCACCAGAGGCTGCATCCTCGGAGGGTCAGCAGGCTCACAAAGATAGCAACGTTGTCCTTCCTGTGAAGCTTGAGAGCCGCCAGAACGAGCCACCTGCATTTTTATCCACTTAACCGGGGACGTCTCCCTGGGCCGGTGTGGCAGCACCGCCCAGCCAGAGGCCCTCGGTCCCTGCCCCGTTCTGTGAGTGCCCCCCTTCAGCCATGCGGGAGAACGTGGGGATTCCCCTCGCACTTGCGCTGTTTCACTCAAGGGCTCTGATCTATTTGGGTCCGGGGGCTTTACTTCATCCTCTCCTCTTCAGTTTCTCCTTCAAATGTCCTCTACAGGCAACGAGCCGATCACAGAACACCAATTCAAACAGTTTACACAAGAAACTCTCTCTCCAAGGACAAAGCTCCCGTTTATCAGTGAACTTGACAGGCAAAGAACAAAACTTCCACAGGTGGCTGGGCAAAACACAGATCAAAAAATATCAGCATTCCCTGATACAAGGGGATAAAATGTTCCCTTCAAATATTCCCATTTCTTGATCACCTCTGCTCTCAGGCAGAGATAAAAACCAAGAGATGAACCGCAATAGTGCCTCTTTCTATTGCCATCAGTAAAATCCTTCAGGTGGAATTTGTCTTTTCCAAAGAGTAAGAGGATGAGTTCCTGAGGAAGAGCCCCACTCATCTGCACAACCCTTCCCAGCCTGTCCTTCAGGTTCTATCTAAGCTTTCTGTGTATCCTAAGAAATGGTGTGTCTTTCCACAGATTAAATCATCCCTGAACACTTTCAGTGGATAACAATGCTTTTGTTTTGTATTGATTTTGTTTGGGGATTTTGTTTGTTTCATTTGTTTATTTGCCAGACAGGTCTAGGTGG
>NW_026086993.1:0-100604 GCF_022539395.1 Myiozetetes cayanensis | reverse complement strand
GGAAATCACTGGGAACAGGTATGGGATCCCGTGGGAATGGGGATGGGATGGGTTAGGGAATGGGGATAGGACGGGATCCCATGGGATGGGGATGGAATGGGAATGGGGATGGGATGGGAATGGGGATGGGATAGGAATGGGGATTGGTTCTCAGGGTGGTAGTACCCGAAATCACTGGGAACAGGGATGGCATCCCATGGGAATGGGGATTGGGTCTCCAGGAGGTCATACCCGAAATCACTGGGAACAGGGATTAGAAAGCGAGATTCTATGGGATGAGATGGGATCTCATGGGAATGGGGATGGGATGGGAACAGGGATGGGATGGGTTAGGGAATGGGGATAGGATGGGATCCCATGGGATGGGATGGGATGGGATGGGAATGGGGATGGGACAGGAATGGGGATTGGTTCTCAGGGTGGTAGTACCCGAAATCACTGCAGGAACAGGGAATGGGATGGGATCCCATGGGATACGAATGGGAATGGGAATGAGAATGGGATGGGAATGGGAATGGGATGGGGATGGGATGACAACAGGAACAAGGATGGGATGTAGACAGGGATGGGATGGGGCTGTGCTGGGATGGTCTGGGATGGGCTGGGCTGGGCTGGACTGGGCTGGCTCCATACCACAGGAAGTCCTGCAGGGTGCAGGGGCACACGGAGCGCTGGGGGCTGGGATGGGATGGTTTGGGATGGGATGGTTTGTGTTGGTTTGGGGCTGTGCTGGGATGTTTTGGGGCTGTGTTGGGATGGTGTGGGATGGTTCCATACCACAGGAAGTCCTGCAGGGTGCAGGGGCACACGGAGCGCTGGGGGCTGGCGGCGAAGGCGCGGCCGTTGCGGCACAGCGAGGCCTTGCGCAGGCGCCGGAACTGCTCCTTGTAGCCCAGCACGCAGCCGTCACTGGGGGCACTGGGGTCACTGGAGTGGGCCAGCCAGATGGTGTAGTCCTTGTCCTCGCCTGCTCAGGGCACGGGGACACGGGGAGGGGACATGGGGAGGGGACACAGACATGGACACAGACACAGGTGGGCCTGGAGAGCCACAACCAGCCACGTGTGCCCAGCCCAGGACATCCCAGCTCCAGCCTGGCCCCGTGTGCCCAGCTCAGCTCCCAGTCTGTCCCCATCCCAGTCTATCCCTGCTGTTCCCATAGTCCTCATCCCAGTTTATCCCCATCCCAGCTGTCCCCATCCTTGGCTGTCCCCTGCTGTCCCTCTCCATCGCCCCCAGCCCATCCTGTCCCCATCCCCTCCATCCCCTATATCCCCTCCATCCCCCCATCCATCCATCCCTCCACCCCTCGACCCACCATATCCCCCTCATCCCCTTCATCCCCCCATCCACACTTTCCTCCATCTCCTCATCTCCCATATCCTCTCTATCCCTCCATCCCTCCCTCCCTCCATCCCTCCATTCACACCTCCCTCCATCTCTCCAACCCCCATATCCCCTCCATCCCTCCCTCCCCTCCATTCCCTCCATCCCATCCACTCTTATCTCCATCCATCCATCCCTCCCTCCCCATATCCCTTCCATCCATCCCCCTCCCTCCATCCCTCCCTCCATCCCTCATATCCCCTCTATCCCTCCATTCCCTCCATCCCATCCACTCCTCCTCCATCCATCCCCCATTTCCCCCTCCATCCCCTCCATCCCCATATCCCTCATCCTCTGTATCTCCTCCATCCCCATCCCCTTCATCCCTCCATCCCTCCCTCCCCCATCCCTCCCCCTCCCCCATGCCCTCACAGGTCCTGCTGAGCAGCTCCCCAAAGTCCACGGTGTAGGACACCCAGTGCCGTGCGGGGAAGGCCCCGCGGAAGCCCCAGATGCTGACGGTGCTGGAGCGAGCGCCCGGCTCCGACGCCAGCCCCGTGAAGAACAGCGGCTCGGGGGAGAAGGTGTGGCTGTACCAGCACTGCCCCTCGTCCGGGGAGAACCTGGGGGACAGGGGGACACTCAGGGACAATCTGGGGTGTACCAGCACTGCCCCTCGTCCAGGGAGAACCTGGGGGACAGGGGACAGTCGGGGACCACCAGGGACCCCCAGAAACAACTTGGGCTGTACCAGGACTGCCCCTCGTCCTGGGAGAACCTGAGGGGGACAGGGGAAGACTCAGGGACACTCAGGGACAATCTGAGGCTGTCCCACAGCTCAGGGACCACCAGGGACAACCTGGGCTGTCCCAGCACTGCCTCTCATCTGGGGAGAACTTGGGGGTGTGGGGACACTCAGGGACCATCAGGGACAACCTGGGCTGTACCAGCACTGCCCCTCATCTGGGGAGAACCTGGGGGGACAGGGTGCACAGTCAAGGACCCCCGGAGTGAACCTGGGGGGCATCATAGCTCAGGGATCACTGGGGAGGGGGATATCCCAAAACCAAGGACCACCAGGGACAACCTGGGCTGTCAGAGCACTGCCCCTTGTCCAGGGAGAACTTGAGGGGGACAGGGGAAGACTCAGGGACCACCAGGGACAATCTGAGGCTGTCCCAGCACTGCCCCTCATCTGGGGAGAACTTGAGGGTGTAGGGACAGTCAGGGACCACCAGAGTGAACCTGGGGGGAACCACAGCTCAGGGACCACTGGGGAGGGGGATACCCCAAAAACAGGGACCACCAGGGACAACCTGGGGGCACCAAGGGACAGTCAGGGACCATTGGGTGAACCTGGGGGACCCCATAGCTCAGGAACCCCCGGGGTGAACCCAGGGACCCCCCCAAACCCAAGGGATGCCCCAAACACAGGAAGTCCCCAAAGCCAGGGACACTCCAAAGCCCAGGGACCCCCAGACCCCCCCCACTCACAGCAGGGTGCTGAGGGGCTGGCTGGTGTGCTGGATGGCCACGAGCAGCCCCCCCGAGTCGAGGATGGCGTAGTGGTGGGGCCCCCGCAGGGTCCTGGCCCAGCTGTAGCCGCCGTCGTCCGAGATGTAAACGTCGGGGCTCATCACCGAGATGGCCCCCCCGACGCTCCCTGCGGGCTCACGTCAGCCTGGGGGGCTCAGGGGGGGTCCCTGTGCCCCACTCAGACCCTCCCAATGCTCCTTGAGGGCTCAGGTCAGTCTTGGGGGGGTCTCCACAACCCCCCAGCCCCCCCCAATGCTCGCTGGGGGTTCAGTCTGGGGGTGTCCCTGTGCTTCCCCCTAGACCCCCCCAACACTCCCAGGGGGCTGTGGTCAGTCTGGGGGCCCTAGGGGGGGTCCCTGCAGTCCCCCCCTTGCCCCCCCCAACACTCCCTGAGGGCTCAGGTCAATCTAGGGGTGTCCCTGTGCCCCTCCTCAGACCCTCCCAACACTCCCTGAGGGCTCAGGTCAGTCTGGGGGGTACTGGGGGGGTCCCCACATCCTCCCCCCCAGCCCCCTCTGATGCTCCCTGGAGGGTCAGGTCAGTCTGGGGGGCTCTAGGGGGGGTCCCTACACCCCCATCGGCCCCCCCAACATACCCTGAGGGCTCAGTCTGGGGGTGTCCCTGCAGCCCCCCCTTGGTCCCCCAACACTCCCAGGGGGCTGTGGTCAGTCTGGGGGCCCTAGGGGGTGTCCCTGTGCCCCTCCCCACACTCCCAGGGGGCTGTGGTCAGTCTGGGGGCCCTGGGGGGTGTCCCCCCCCCGTACCGTGGGCGATGACGATGCCCACGGCGTTGGGCTCGGACAGGGGGGCCATGGGCACGTTGAGCTTCTGCGAGATGCTGTACGAGGCGTGGATGTGGAGGCTGCACTGCAGGGGGGGGCAGCGTCACACAGGGGGCACTGGGACCACCACAGACCCCCACGGGGCACTGGGACCACCAGAGACCCCCACGGGACACTGGGACCCCCATGGGGCTCACGGGACCCCCGTGGCATCCATGGGACCCCCATGGGGCTCACAGGACCACCACAGGGCCCATGGGACACCCATGGGACCCCACAACATCCATGGACCTCCCACAGCACCCCCAGGCCTCCCACACGACCCCCATTATTCCCACGGGACCCCTCACAGCATCCATGGACCCTCATGGCACCCACAGGACCCCAACAGCATCCACAGGCCCCCCGTGGGGCACATGGGACCCCCACAGCACCCCCAGAGGACCCCCAACCCCACATGGCACCCCTGGGACCCCCTTCCAGATCCCCCAAATGCCCTCCCAACCCCCCCAGTTTGGGGGTCCCAGCCAGGGGGTCCCACCCACCTCCTCCCCTCCCCAGCCCCCCAACCTGGGGGTCCCACATGGGGTTTGCACCCACCCACCCCCTCCGCCTGCAGCCCTCAGCCTGGAGGTCACCCCGGGGGTCTTGCCCCACTTTGGGGGTCTCCCCCCTCATTTGGGGTCTCCCTCTCCCTTTGGGGCCTCCCCTTTCCTTTGGGGTTCCTCCCATCCTTTGGAGGTCCCCCCTTCCCCACCTTTGGGGTCTCCTCCCCGCATCTTTGAGAGTCCCTCCCACCTTTGGGGTCTCCCTCTCCCTTTGGGGGCCCTGTCCCACTTTGGGGGTCCTGCCTTCCCTTGGGGTTCCCCCCCTCTTTGAGTTTCCCCCCTCCCTTTGGGGTCTCCTCCTCCCTTTGGGGTTCTCCTCCCCTTTTTGAGGTTCCTCCTCCCTTTGTGGGTCCCCCTCTCCCTTTGCAGATTCCCTTCTCCCTTTGGGGGTCTCTCCCCTCCCTTTGAGGTCCCCCCTCCATTTTTGGGGTCCCCCTCTCTGGGGTCCCCCCAGGTCCCACCTGGTCCCCGCTGCGGGCGGTGGAGTCGCAGGAGCTGTCGAGGGGTCTGCGCAGGGGCACCCACTGCCCCCCCCGGTCGAAGGTGATCACGGACTGGATGGAATTGTCTGGGATGGAGCACCGGGAACGGCAGGGAATGAGGGGGGGGTCAGCACAGACACCCCCAGCACCCCCAGAGGGGCAGGGGCAGGGTCATGCCCTCCCCTCCCACCCACATCCCATCCCATCCCATCCCATCCCAGGGGTGGGATCCCCCTCCCCTCCATCCCCCCAGATCCCAGCCCCAGGGGTGGATCCCAAATCCCTGTGTGTGTGTGTCCCCATCCCAGATCCCAGGGGTGGATCTAAGATATCAGAACTGGATCCCAGTGGCAGCTCCCAGGGGTGGATCCCAGATCCCAGAATGGATCCCAGGGGCTGATCCCAGGGGTGAAACCAGGGGCAAATCCCAGGGTGGATCCTGGGGCAGATTCCAGAGTGGATCCTCTATCCCAGGGTGGATTCTGGGGTGGATCCCAGGGTAGATCCTAGGAGTGGATGCCCTATCCCAGTGTAGATCCCAGGGGTAGATCCCATATTCCAGGGGTGGGTCCTGGGGCAGATCCAGGGGTGGATCCCAGAGATGGATCCCAGGGGTGGATCTCATATCACAGGGTTGATCCCCTATCTCAGGGTGGATTCCAGGGGCAGATCTCTGGGGTGGATCCCATATCCCAGAGGTGGATCCCACATCCCATGGTCGATCCCACATCCCGTGGTCGATCCCACATCCCATGGTCGATCCCACATCCCACGGTCGATCCCACATCCCACGGTCGATCCCACATCCCATGGTCGATCCCACATCCCAGGGGTCAATCCCATATCCCAGAGGTGGATCCCACATCCCGTGGTCGATCCCACATCCCAGAGCGGATCCCACATCCCACGGTCGATCCCACATCCCACGGTCGATCCCACATCCCAGGGCTGGATCCCACATCCCAGGGGTAGATCCCATATCCCAGGGCTGGATCCCACATCCCACGGTCGATCCCACATCCCAGGGCGGATCCCACATCCCACGGTCGATCCCACATCCCAGGGCGGATCCCACATCCCGTGGTCGATCCCACATCCCAGGGCGGATCCCACATCCCAGGGCGGATCCCGTGCCAGCTGCGGGCACACCGTCAGACAGGACGCTGGTGATGAAGGTGCCCCTGAGGGAGGTGACGTTGGTGAAGTCGGTCTCCCCGCCCGTGGTCGTGTACAGGTGCCTCTCCAGGGACTTGGAGTAGATGATCCCGCGGTCGTCGGACGTGTAGATGGTCCCGAATCCCGTGTCTGCTCCGGGGGCGGGGCGGGAGCCACGGAGTGCCCGGGAATGTGGGGAATTAGAGGGGTCCCACAGGAAAACCCCCAGAGCTTCCCGTTGGTGTCCCAACATCCCTGCCCGCTCCTGATCCCGGATCCCGCTCCCAATCCCAGATCCCAACCCCAGCTCCTGCTCCCAACCCCAGCTCCTGCTCCCAATCCTAATCCTGCTCCTGCTCCTGGCTCCTGCTCTGAATCCAGGATCCCGCTCCTGGATCCCACTCCCAATCCCAGCTCCCGGTTCCTGCTCCCACTCCCCATCCTGGATCCCACTCCCAGCTCCTGCTTGCAATCCCAGCTCCCACTCCCAACCTCAGATCCCACTCCTGGATCCCACTCCCATCTCCCAATCCCAGATCCTGCTCCCACTCCTGGCTCCCGCTCCCACTCCCAGCTCTTAATCCCACTCCAACTCCCATCTCCCATTCCCAACCCCAGCTCCTGCTCCCAATCCCAGATCTCGTTCCCACTCCCAGTTCCGGCTCCCAATCCCAGCTCCTGCTCCCAGATCCCACTCCCAATCCCAGATCCCAATCCCATCTCCTGCTCCCACTCCTGCTCTCAGATCCCGCTCCCACTTCTGGTTCCCACTCCCAATCCTGGCTCCTGCTCCCAATTCCAGCTTCCACTCCCAATCCCAGATCCCGTTCCTGGATCCCGCCTCCCAGCTCCCAATCCCAGCTCCCACTCCCACTCCTGGCTCCCACTTTCAATCCCAGCTCTCAATCCCACTCCCAGCTCTCAATCCCACTCCCAGCTCCCATTCCCAATCCCATATCTCGTTCCCACTCCCAGCTCCAGCACCCAATCCCATCTCCCACTCCCAGATCCCACTCCCGATCCCATCTCCCACTCCCACTCCCAGCTCCTGCCCTCAGATCACACTCCCAATCCTGGTTCCTGCTCCCAATTCCAGCTCCCACTCCCAATCTCAGATCCCATTCCTGGATCCCGCTCCCAGCTCCCACTCCCAATCCCACTCCCATCTCCCAATCCCAATCCCAGCTCCCACTCTGAATCCCAGATCCTATGCCAATCCCAGCTCCCACTCCCAGCTCCCACTCCCTCTCCCAGCTCCTGCTTCCAGTTCCTGCTACTGCTCCTGCTCCCAGCTCCCATTCCCATCTCCCACTCCCTCTCCCTCTCCCAATCCCAACTCCCACTCCCAATCCCAGCTCCTGCTCCCACTCCTGCCCCCAGATTCCACTCCCAATCCTGGTTCCCACTCCCAATCCCAGCTCCCAATCCCACTCCTGTCTCCCAAACCCACTCCCATCTCCCAATCCCAGCTTGCACTCCCTCTCCTGGCTCCTCCTTCCAGCTCCCATTCCCGGTCCCGCTGGGTCACCTCCGGGCTCATCCACGTGCATGAACACGAGGTCGTCGTTGGCGGCCAGGATGGAGTAGAACTGCTCGTGTCCCACCGAGGGCAGCTGGGCCATGTTCCACGAGTCCCCCCCGTCCAGCGACACGTGGATGCGCCGCGTGAAGCCCTGCGGGAGCGGCAGAGCCGGGATAACCCGGGATGGGACCGGGATAACCCAGGATGGGATCGGGATAACCCGGGATAGGATCGGGATGGGATCGGGATAACCCTGGGATGGGATCGGGATAACCCAGGATGGGACCGGGATGGGATCAGGATAACCCCGGGATGGCACCGGGATGGGATCGGGATAACCCTGGGATGGGACCGGGATGGGATCGGGATAACCCCGGGATGGCACCGGGATGGGATTGGGATAACCCGGGATAGCACCGGGAAAATACGGGATGGCACCGGGATAACCCTGGGATGGGATCGGGATAACCCCAGGATGGGATCAGGATAACCCCGGGATGGCACTGGGAAAACCCTGGGATAACCCCTGGGATGGCACCAGGATAACCCCTAGGATGAGACCAGGATAACCTCAGGATGGGACTGGGATAATCCCAGGATGGCACTGGGATAATCCCCAGGATGGCACCAGGAAAACCCGGGATGGCACCAGGAAAACCCGGGATGTCACTGGGATAATCCCAGGACGGCACCAGGAAAACCCGGGATGGCACCGGGATAACCCCTGGAATAAACCTGGGATGGCACCGGGATAACCCTGGGATGGGATCGGGATAACCCTGGGATGGGATCGGGATAACCGGGATGGCACTGGGATAACCCCTGGGATGGCACCGGGATGGCACCAGGATAAACCCGGGATGAGACCGGGATAACCTCGGGATGGGATCAGGATAATCCCAGGATGACACTGGGAAAACCCCTGGGATGGCACTGGGATGGCACCGGGATGGGATCAGGATAACCCAGGGATAACCTCGGGATGGCACCAGGATAACCCCCAGGATGGCACTGGGATAAACCCCGGAGAAGGCGGGGAAAGGGCGGGATCAGCACCTGCTCCGTCATGACGGAGGCGAAGAGGAAGCGGCCGCCCATCCCGAAGGAATAGATCCGGGAGCCGATCACCTGGAAGCTCCTGCCCAGGTCCGGGGTTTTCTTCAGCTCCAGGAATCCCAGATCAGCTTCTTAAGGCAGCGGGATGAGGGGGGAGGGGTCAGGGAGTTTGGGATCTCCCCAAAAAAAAACCCTCCCCCCCCCCAAATCCCACGGGACTCACTGCAGGAATCGTTCAGGAAGGTGGTGAAGAAGATGGTGTCGTTGTCGCCCCTGGGGGAACGGGGAATGCGGGAATTCAGCCCCGGGAAAAGGGGAATTCAGGCCAGGGAGGTCGTTTTGGGGAGGGGACTCCCAAAATCCCTCGGGCAGGGACTCACCACTTGGCCAAGCACACGGATTTGTGGATCTCCCGCCAGTGCTCCCCGAAATCCGAGGAGATCCAGAGCCCATTCTGGGACAGAGGGGAGCGGGATGGGCCCCCCAGCACCCCCAGTGTCCCCAGACACCCCACAGGTGTCCCCAAACACCCCAAAGGTGTCCCCACGCCCCCCACAGGGATCCCAGTCACCCCACAGGTGTCCCCAGCACCCCACCAGTGTCCCCAAGTTGCTCCCTGAGTCTCCCCAGTTGCCCCCAAATGTCCCCAGTTCCCCCCCGTGTCCCCAGCTGCCCCCCCAGTGCCCCCAGTTCCCCATCACTGTCCCCAGTTCCCCCAAATGTCCCCAGTGCCCCCAGTTCCCCCAGTGCCCTCAGCTGCCCTTCTACTTGGCCCTTGAATGTCCCCAGTTGCCCCCAGTTTCCCCACCAGTGCCCCCATTTTCCCCTCCGTACCCCAGTTACCCCATCACTGTCCCCAGTGGTCCCCCAGTTGCCCCAGTTCCCAGTGTCCCCAGTGTCCCCATTTCCCCTCTCAGTGTCCTCCAGTTCCCCTCCAGTGTCCCCAGTTCCTCCCCAGTTCCCCCACTGTCCCCAGTTGCCCCAGTTCCCCCCATGTCCCCAATTGCTCCCCCAGGGCCCCAGTCCCCCCAGTTGTCCCTCTAGTCCCCAGTCCCCCAGTCCCCCAGCTGCCCCATCACTGTCCCCACTTGCCCCAGTTCTCCCCTATTTCCCCCACTGTCCCCAGTTGCCCCCAAATGTCCCCAGCTGCCCCAAAAGTGTCCCCAGTACCCCTCCCCATGTCCCCAGTTGCCCCATCACTGTCCCCAGTTGCCCCAGTTCCCCCTCCACTGTCCCCAGTCCCCCTCCAATGCCCCTCCCCAGTGTCCCCACTGTCCCCATTTGCCCCAGTTCCCCTACCAGTCCCCCAATTGCCCTCCTCAATTCCCTGGGTTCCGCCCCAGTGTCCCCAGTTCCCAGCTCAGTGTCCCCAGTTTCCTGTCACTGCCCTAGTGCCCCAGTTACCTAGTTCTCCTCCAGTGTCCCAGTTCCCCTCCAGTGTCCCCAGTTCCCCATCCGTGTCCTCAGGTGCCCCCAGTGCCCTCAGTTGCCCCAAAAGTGTCCCCACTGTTCCCATTTGCCCCAGTTCCCCCCCCAGTTGCCCCCTCAATGCCCCCAGTTCCCCCTCCAGTGTCCCCAGTTACTCCCCCAGTCCTCCCAGTTGGCTCCCCCAGTCCCCCCCAGTTCCCCACCTGCGTGCTGAGTGCCAGGAGGCTGCGGGGGCTGCGGGGGCTGTAGGAGATCTGGGCCAGGGGGTGGAAGGGCAGCTCGGTGGGCACGAAATTCCGGGCGAAATCCCAGGAGCGGAAAATCCTCCCCCCCCGGGACCCCCCGGACACGTCCCCCGTCAGGATCACCTGCGGACAACGGCAGGTTGGGGGAAAGGGGGTTTTTGGGGGGTTTTTGGGGGGTTTGGGGGTGGATTGGTTGGGAATCTGGGGGGTTTAGGGGAGATTTGGGGGAATTTGGGGGTATTTTAGGGGGATATGGGGGAGATGTTTGGGAATTTAGGGGAGATTTTTGGGGGGATTTCAAAGGAGACTTCAGAGATTTTGGGTTGTATTTGGGAATTTGGAGGATTGTAGGAGGATTTTTGGTGGAATTTCCAGGGCACTTGAGGGAATTCTAGGGAGATTCGAGGAGATTTTAGGAGGATTTGGGGAAGCTTTTGGGGGATTTTAGGGGGATTTCGGGGCATTTGGGTGGAATTCGAAGGGATTTGAGGGAGATTTTGAGGGGGAATTTCTGGGGATTTCAGGGGACTTTGGTGGAATTTTGGGGCATTTGGGGAAGATCTGGGGGGATTTTAGGGGGGTTTAGGGGATATTGGTGGAATTTTAGGGGATTTAAGGAAGATTTGGGGAGATTCCAAGGGAATTTGAGGGAATTTTGGGGGGGATTTGGGGGATTTTGGGGTGGACTTAAGGGTGTTTAGGAAAGATTGGGGGGGATTTTGGTGGAATTTCAGGGGATTTGAGGGAATTCTGAGGGCGATTTGGGGGATTTGGGGAAGCTTTAAGGGGGATTTGGGAGTATTTTAGGGGGGTTTCAGGAGGCTTCGTTGGAATTTTGGGGAGGACTTGGGGAAGACTTGGTGGAAATTTGGGGGGATTTTTGGTGGAATTCGAAGGGATTTTAGGGAATTTTTGGGGGCATTCGGGGAGATTTTAGAAGGATTTCAGGGGACTTTGGTGGAATTTCAGGGCATTTGGGGGATTGTGATGCAATTTTACCCCGCACAAAACACAAAACACACCACAGGGGAATCCCAGGGAAAGCCGGGAGGCTCCCAAATTCCCGAATTCCTGGCTCCCTCCCCGAATTCCCGGCTCCCTGCCCACCTTGCCGGAGTTTTCGGGCCCGATGGCCATCCCGAACTCGGTGCGGATGAAGGTGTTGTTGATGAGCCCCGTGATATCCTTGAAGGTTTTCCCGTAATCCTCGCTGGAATTCCGCAGGCGTTAATGAAGGGGGTGTGGCTAAGGGAGGGCGTGGCTAAGGAGGGGGCTAAGGGGCAGGCGTGGCTAAAAGGGAGGAGCAGGGCTAAAAGGGGAGGGGGCGGGGCTAAAGGGGCCCGGTTTTGGGGGGTCCCCGGGGGGAATAAAGGGGGGGTCACCTGCGGTAGAGCTTGGACTGCCCGAAGCTCATGATGACCAGGGGCACCTGGAATGTCGTCAGGACCAGGATCACCTGGGAAAGGCCACGGGGGGGGTCACACGGGGGTCCCCCAACCCCATACAGAGGGGGGGGCCCCTCCCCATGGGGGAACAGGGGGACCCCCAACCCACCGGACACGGGGGGGACCAAGGGACCCCCCCAGTCCCATAAAGATGGACAGGGACCCCAAGACCCACAGAGACAGGGGGACCCCAAGACCCACAGGAACATTTGGGGGACAGAGACCCCCAACCCACAGGAACAGGGGGACAGGGGGATCCCAAATCCACTGGACATGGGGGGACAGGGAGACCCCCAAACCCACAGGACATGGGGACATAGGAGGACCCCCAACCCACAGGACATGGGGACACAGGGGAACCCCCAACCCACAGGACATGAGGCAGACAGAGAGACCCCCAACCCCCAGGATATGGGGGGACAGAGACCTCAACCCCACAGGGATAGGGGGGGACAGAGGGACCCCCAATCCCACAGGGAAGAGCCCCCAACTCACGGACATAGGGGGGACAGAGAGACCCCCAACCCACAGGACATGGGGGGGACAGAGGGACCCCCAACCCACAGGGACAGGGGGACAGGGGGACCCCCAACCCATGGAGGAACACAGGGACCCCCCAACCCACAGGACATGGGGGGACAGAGACCTCAACCCCACAGGGACAGGGGGGTACAGACAGACCCCAAACCCACAGGATATGGGGGCACAGAGGGACCCCCAGTCCCCCAGCAGGGGGTTCACAGCCCCTCGGGGGGACACTGGGACCCCGCTGTGCCCCCCCAGCGCTCACCCCGGTGCTGTCGCCCACCCAGGACAGGGACACGGAGCCACTCAGGTCATCGAAGACACACTGCGGGGGGACACACGTCACAGGGACCCCCGGAGCTCGGGGGGACAGCAGGGGGACCCCACAGGGACAGACACACCCCCCCAGGGCAGGGCTGTCCCCTGCCACCCACCCAGGACGGTGACACCGACCTGTCCCCTCCCTCAGCCCCCCCCAGGCCGTGCTGGGACCCCCCAGCCCAGGGGGGACCGGTGGGGCTGGGGACACTCGTGGGAGCCTGTCTGTCGCTCTGTCCGTCTGTCGCTCTGTCTTTCGCTCTGTCAATCTATCTCCCCATCAGTCCATCAGTCCCCTGTCCCTCGGTCTATCCCCCAGTCCGTCCATGTCCCCATCAGTCCCCCTGTCCCTCGGTCTGTCCCCCAGTCCGTCCATGTCCCCATCAGTGCCCCTGTCCCTCGGTCTGTCCCCCAGTCCGTCCATGTCCCCATCAGTCCCCCTGTCCCTCGGTCTATCCCCCAGCCCGTCCATGTCCCCATCAGTCCCCCTGTCCCTCGGTCTGTCCCCCAGTCCGTCGGTCGTTCCGCCCGTCCCGCAGGGCGGGGGCGGGGCGGGAGTTGCGTGTGCCGCCCGGCCCGGCCGGAGGGCGGAGTGTCCCAGCTGTGTCCCAGCCGTGTCCCCGCTGTCCCCCCGCTCCCTGCACGGCCCCCTCCCCTCTCTCTGTCCCTCCGTCGCTCTGTCCGCCCGCCCGCGCTCACCTGGTGCGTGTTGTTGCCGAGCGCGGCCGCCGCCCCTGCAAGGCGGCGCAGGCCTCTCCTCCTCCTCCGCCACGGGGGTGCCGGTGCGGGCCGCGGTGCCTCAGCCCCGGCGCGGCCCCCGCGGCCACGGCCAGGCCGAGCCCGAGCCCGAGCGCCAGGCCCAGGGCCCGGCCCGGCCCCGCGCCCGCCCCGCGCCGCGGCCCCATCGCGACTCCCGGCCCCGCCAGCGCCGCGCCCGCCGCGCCCCGCCCCGCGCCTCCCATTGGTCGCCGCGCCGCACCCCCGCGCTCTGATTGGCTGGCACAGCTGTCGCTCAAGGCGCGGCCCCGCCTCCCACTTGCCGTCATGACTCGCCCTGCTCTGATTGGTTCTGGCGGGTTGTCAATCAGCACCACCTCCTGTCGCGATTGGCCGGCGGTGCTTGCACCATGGGTGTGAGCCCGCCCCTCTGCCCGGTGACCCCCGTGCGCTAATCTACCTAGCGACGTCCTCTCATTGGCGGGCGGCGCGGCGGGGATTTTTCTGATTGGCCGGATGCACAGGTGGCGGGGGGCGCGCCGGGCCCACCCGGGCGGGTGGGAAAGGGACGGAGCCCACGTGCGTGGGGACCCCCGGGGGGCGGTTGGAGGGTCCCGGAGAGGGGACGGGGGGCTCGGGGTGGGGACACGGGGTGGGGACAGGGGGCCTGGAGCGGTCCCGGCACGGGGACAGGGGGCTCAGGCCGGGGCGCGAGGTCGCGACTAGGGGGGACATTGGGGGTCCTGGCGTGGGGACAGAGGGGTCCCGGGGCCGGGAGGGGGGGTCCCTGCGTGGGGACGGGGGGCGCACAACCGCCTGGAGCAGTCAGTGCCACTCCTGACGCGACAAAAACACCCCCCACCCCCCAAAAAACCCGGGGGGGCTGCACATGGAAAACCCACTCCCCCCTCGGGAGCAGCGACCGGGAGCTCCCGGAATTCCCAGCCCAGCACGGACGGGATTGACCCTCGCCCCGCATTAAAAATAAAAAAGAGGGGAAAAAATATGGAATTTTCGTTGTGCCGAGGGGAAAATTTCATCTTCCTGCCTCGTTTATTCCCTTTTCCCGGAAGAAGAGGAGCGGGGAAAGGGCTCCGGGATGGATCCCACACGGAGCGCAAGGGCCCGAGCAGCCAAGGATTGGGGGCGTTCAGGGACATTTCTGAGGTAAAAAAAGGCAGATTTGGGGGCACGGAGGAGAATTTGGGGTGGAAAAGGGCAGATCTAGGGTGGGAAATGCAGATTTTGGGGTGCAAAAGGGAAATTTGGGGTGGAAAAGACAAATTTTGGGGTGCAAAAGGGAGATTTTCGGGGAGAGGGGAGGGGGAGGGAGTCCTGAGGGAAATCCTGAGGGAAAAAGGAGCTGATTTTGGGGTCTGGATCACATTTAGAGGTAAAAAAAAGGTAGATTTGGAGGTGATGAGGCAAATATTGGGGGGATGGGGACATTCCTGAGGTTAAAAAACATCAGATTTGGGGTTCTGAAGTAGATTTTTGGATGGAAGAGGCAGATTTTGGGATGGAAGAGGCAGATTTGGGGGGGTGGGAAGAAAACCTGAGGGAAAAGAAGCTGGTTTTGAGGAGAAAAGTGCAGATTTGGGGGTGATAAGACAAATATTGGGAGGGTGGGGACATTCCTGAGGTAAAAAAAAATCTGATTTGGAGGCCTGGAGTAGATTTTGGGGTGGAAAAGTGAAATTCTGGGGTGGAAAAAGCAGATTTTGGGGGGGTGGGAGGAAATCCTGAGGGAGAACGTGTGGATTCAGGGGAACAAAATCTGAGGTAAAAAATCAGATTTGGGAGCCTGGAGTAGATTTAGGGGTGAGAGAGGCAGATTCTGGGGTGGAAAAAGCAGATTTTGGGGTGGAAAAGGCAGATTTTGGAGGGTGGGAAGAAATCCTGAGGGAAAAGAAGCTGATTCTGAGGGGGAAAGTGCAGATTTGGGGGTGATAAGACAAATATTGGGGGGTGGGGACATTCCTGAGGTAAAAAAAACTGATTTGGGGGTCTGGAGTAGATTTTGGGGTGGAAAAGTGAAATTTTGGGGTGGAAAAAGCAGATTTTGGGGGGGTTGGGAGGAAATCCTGAGGGAGAACGTGTGGATTCAGGGGGAACAAAATCTGAGGTAAAAATCAGATTTGGGAGCCTGGAGTAGATTTAGGGGTGAGAGAGGCAGATTCTGGGGTGGGAAAAGCAGATTTTGGGGTGGAAAAGGCAGATTTTGGAGGGTGGGAAGAAATCCTGAGGGAAAAGAAGCTGATTCTGAGGGGGAAAGTGCAGATTTGGGGGTGATAAGACAAATATTGGGGGGTGGGGACATTCCTGAGGTAAAAAAATCTGATTTGGGGGTCTGGAGTAGATTTTGGGGTGGAAAAGTGAAATTTTGGGGTGGAAAAAGCAGATTCTGGGGGGGTTGGGAGGAAATCCTGAGGGAGAACGTGTGGATTTGGGGGGGAACAAAAGGTCCCCTGGCGATGCCACCCCGGCCTTGTGACAGGAGGGGACACAAAGGGCTGGTTATGGGGAACAAAAGGGCTTTTGTGTCCCTGGGACACAAACAAAAGCAGCTGGAACAGCCCCCAGGAGCCCCCCCCGGGCCTCATTCCCGCATTCCCGGTGGGAAATGGTGTCTTTCCAAAGGGAAAATGTCGTTAATGGATTAATTGATGTTCCCACCTGCAGGGCCAGGGGTTGGATCCCACCCCACCTGCAAAGTTTTCCTGGAATTGGGATTGGAAGTTGCAATTTATTCAGGAATTGGGGTTTGAAACTGGAAGTTATTCAGGAATTGGGATTTAAAATTGTAATTTATTCAGAAATTGAAATTTGAAATTGACAATTTATTCAGGAGCTGGAATGTCTCCTGGAAGTGGGATTTAAAATTGCAATACATTCAGGAATTGGGAATTGAAAATTGTAATTTATTCAGGAATTGGAATCTGAAACTGGAATGTCTCCAAGAATTGCAATTTAAAATTGACAATTTATTCAGAAACTGGAATTTCTCCTGGAACTGGGATTTAAAATTGCAATTTATTCAGGAATTAGACTTTGAAACTGGAATTTATTCAGGAATTGGAATTTAAGATTGTAATTTACCTTGGAATTGGGATTTTAAATTGGAATTTCTCCTGGAATTGGGATTTAAAATTGCAGTTTATTCAGGAACTGGAATTTATTTGGGAATTGGGATTTAAAATTTCAATTTCTCCAAGAATTGGAATTTAAATTTGACAATTTATTCAGGAACTGGAATTTATTCAGGAATTGGGATTTAAAATTGCAATTTCTCCTGGAAATGGGATTTTGAATTGGAATTTCTCCTGGAATTTAATTCCCAGGCCTCTCCCCTTCCCAGGCAGAGCTGCTTTTCCCCACAGCCCCAATTTCACAGGAAAACACTCTCATAATCTCACTTTATTCCCTGATCAGACTGATCCTTGATTCCCAGGTTCTTTCTGGAGGGCAGGGATAGAAATTCCCGCTGGAGAACGAGAAACCAAGGGAGGAAAAATGGGATAAGCAGGAATTGTTTGGTCCAAATCGGGGTTAAACTCCCAAAATCCGCAGGATTTGAGGCCTTGGATCCCTCTCCCTGCTTGGTGGGCTCTGCTTTATGACTTTCCAGGGATTTTTCCAAGCTTTTTTTTAGGGATTTTTCCCAGGAAACCCCAAACCCCGAGGTTATGGGAAGGAGTGGGAGCTCCTGGGATGTTTTATGGATAAAAACCACTGGAAAAAGGAGCAGGGGGAAGGCAGGGAATGCACCCAAACAGGTCCAAGCAGCTCAGAAAACCCGGATTTTTTTACAAGGATCCGTGGGATCCCACCTGGAATTCCCCCTGGATTCGCCACGAGAGGGAGACTCTGCCCCAGCAGAGCCCCCAATCCCAGCTCCAAACCCTCCCTCTTCCCACTTTTCTCCCCCTCCTCTCCCAGGGCCCCAAAGGGAATAATAAAATCATTTATTTCCTTCCCCTCCTCAGTTCTGTCCACAAAGAGTACAAAAATCTCCAGATCCGGTGGGATAAAGGAGAGGGAATCCCGGGAACTGGGAGAGTTCCTTTGATTTGGGGGGGTGGGAAATTGTGGGGTTTGGGATTTTGTTTTTTTTTCCTTGTTTTTCAGATATCCTTGATAACCTCTTCCAGCTCCTCCTTGGTGTACATGTGGAATTTCATCCCAGGCTCCACCGTGGCCAGCTGGAAAACAGGGAATGAGAGGGGTTAAGTGGCTTGAGGGAAAAGCAGGGGGAGCAGCTGTTCCCTGGGCTGGGATCATTCCAGCCCTCATTCCCTAAAATAGCTGCCCAGAGAGCTGGGCATGGGCTCAGGCTCCTCCAGGAGCAGGGAATTGCAGTGGGAGCAGGAGGGAGCTGGGATAGGACAAGAAGGACCTGGGATGGGGCAGAAATGACCTGGGATGGGGCAGGAACCGCCTGGGATGGGGCAGGAACGGTCTGGGATGGGGCAGGAACGGTCTGGGATGGGGCAGGAACCGCCTGGGATGGGGCAGGAACGGTCTGGGATGGGGCAGGAATGGCATGGGAAGGGGCAGGAACGATCTGGGAAGGGGCAGGAATGGCGTGGGAAGGGGCAGGAACAGTCTGGGATGGGGCAGGAATGGCATGGGATGGGGCAGGAACGATCTGGGAAGGGGCAGGAATGGCGTGGGATGGGGCAGGAATGGCCTGGGAAGGGGCAGGAATGGTCTGGGATGCTCCTGAAGTGGGAGCACAGTTGGACTCCTCAGGGTTGGAGTATCTGGATGCTCCCAGAGGCAGCTCTGGAGCATCCCAGCAGATCCCAGAGCTCTCCCGAGGATTCTGCTCCCAGAATTCCCCCCTGGAGCAGCACGAGGGGAGGGGCAGGATTTGGGGGGAGGGAGGGAGGTGATTCCCAGGAGAAACATCCCAACACTCAGCCTGGGAGCCCGGGTTTTACCGGGAATTCTGAGACACCTGGAGGTGCCCTTTAAATGCTGGGATGGTCTGGGTGGGAAGGGTCCTTAAATCCCATCCCATCCCATCCCATCCCATCCCACCCCTGCCAGGGGCACCTTCCACTATCCCAGCTTGCTCCAAGCTCTGTCCAGCCTGGCCTTGAGCACTTCCAGGGATGGAGCCTCCAAACCTGGATCAATCCTGGACCCCACCCAGCCAGGAACACCCCAAACCATCCCTAAATCCCCCCCAAAAAACCTGCACCAACCCCCAATCCCAGCTCTCCTCCAACCTTCCCATTCCCAAAACTGCTTGGACAGGCAAATCACTCCTCTCAAAATCCATAAAAACCCTTCCAGGCTGGAAAATCCCCCCCCAGAGCAGCAACTCCTTCCAGGAAGCCGAAGGGGTGAGCGAGGTGGGAACCTTTGGATCCCTCAGCACATTCCTGCCCTGCTGCCCCCCCTGGCAGCATTCCCAGCCCATTCCCAGCCCTGCCCACTGCAGGCACACTTAAGCCCCTGTTAAAAGTGGGAGATGACATCAGGATGCTGGAAACATTCCAGGGGCTGGGACAGCACCTGGGGAGCAGATTCCAGAGCTTTGGGACACGAGGATCCCGCTGTGCTCTTGGCATCCCCCCTCACCTTTCCCAAAGGGTTTTAATCCCAGCAGCAGGAATGCTGGAGCTAAACCCAGGCTTTCCAGGGAAAAGGGCTCCCAGCAGCCAGAGGGAAAAGGGATGAGAGGAGACAGGAGGAGCTGGAATGCCCTGCTTTGGAAAGGTCTGGTGTCTCATATCCCCCCAGAAATAGCAGCAGAACCCAATCCCGGGGCTGGCTCCTCATCTCCCACCCATCCCACCCAATCCACAGGGGGCTCCTGCCTTTCCCACCCTAAAAGGAGCCCCCAAGGAGCAGGTTTGGGGGGTCAGGGGCACCCCCCAGGCCGTGGGTCCTGCCGGGGTTCCAGGGGCACAGGGTCCTGCTCTGCCCCTCCGGGCATTCCTGGCACTGCCCCAGGCCGGATTTAGCAGCTGGAGACATTCCAGGCCTTCTGACATTACCGGGAATGGCTGAATCCAGGGGGACAAGGAGCCACTCAGGGGGGCACCCCAGGGCCCTGCTGGCTGGGGAAGGGCACAGAACCACTTCCCAACCTGGAGCAGCTGGGAAAACACACCAGGAAGGCACAGCACTCCAGCTCTTCCCACGCTGGAAGGGGCAGGAACATCAGCTGTTGGCTTGGGAAGGCCTGGGCTGCTCCTCCACCTCATTCCCAGCTCCAGGAAACCCTGGGCTGCTCCTCCATCTCATTCCCAGCTCCAGGAAGGCTTGGGCTGCTCCTCCATCTCATTCCCAGCTCCAGCAAACCCTGGGTTGCTCCATTCCCAGTTCCAGGAAGGTCTGGGCTGTTTCACCACCTCATTCCCAGCTCCAGGAAGGCCTGGATTGCCTCATTCCCAGCTCCAGGAAGGCCTGGATTGCTCCATTCCCAGCTCCAGGAAGGCCCTGGGCTGCTCCTCCACCTCATTCCCAACTCCAGGAAGGCCCTGGGCTGCTCCTCCACCTCATTCCCAACTCCAGGAAGCCTTGAGTTGTTCATTCCCAGCTCCATAAAACCCAGGGCTGCTCATTCCCAGCTCCAGCAAACCCTGGGCTGCTCCATTCCCAGCTCCAGGAAGGCCTAGGCTGCTCCTCCACCTCATTCCCACCCCCAGGACCATTCCCATTCCCATCCCCAGGACCATTCCCAGCCCCAGGACCATTCCCATTCCCACTCCCAGCCCGGGAGGCCTCACCTCAATGTTGGTGGCGTTGAGTTTCTCCTCCATCACCTGTTTCAGGATCACCAGGGACGATTTGATGGCCTCCTTCAGCGTCATGGACTGCAAAACACGCGATTCCTGCATTTCCCACCCCCAAAAATCCCCTTCCCAAATCCCTCCAGCCGGGATGGAGCAGCTTCTCCAGGGATCTGCAGCAGCAGCAGGGCAGGGACACCCTCAGGGATGCTCAAATCCTGCTTTTTTGGGCTTAAAACCCGGCATTTTGGGGCACAGAAATCCCACTGGTCGCTGGTTTGGTCGCCCCCTTCCCACAAAAAAAGCCCAATTCCCTCTTGGAAGAAGGTTTTAATCCCAGAAATCCCTGCAGGAAGCCCCAGAGCCCAGAACTGGGGTGATTCCCAGGGGATTAAGGACTCTTCCCAGCCGTCTCCACGTGGTAGAGGGTTGGGAATCGAGGGGGCATCCACAATCAGGAGAATTCCAGGGGAGAAAGGAGTTCTCCCAGCCTTTTGCACTTGGAACAGGGTTGGGAATAGGCAGGACTCAGAATTAGGAAAATTCCAGAGGATAAATGGCTCTTCCCTGCTGGGAGGGGCTGGGAGACAGTGGGAGATGCTGGGAGGTGCTGGGAGATGCTGGGAGATACTGGTTGATGCTGGGAGATACTGGGAGGTGCTGGGAGATACTGGGAGGTGCTGGGAGATACTGGGAGGTGCTGGGAGACTCTGGGAGACTCTGGGAGGTGCTGGGAGATGCTGGGAGATGCTGGGAGGTACTGGGAGGTACTGGGAGGTACTGGGAGGTGCTGGGAGATGCTGGGAGATGCTGGGAGGTGCTGGGAGGTGCTGGGACATACTGGGAGAACCTGGGAGATGCTGGGAGACTCTGGGAGATGCTGGGAGACTCTGGGAGATGCTGGGAGACTCTGGGAGGTGCTGGGAGACTCTGGGAGGTACTGGGAGACTCTGGGAGGTGCCAGGAGGTGCCGAGGTGCCCCCAAATCCCTGGGAAGTGCTTCCCAACGCCAGCTGGAGCCTCACCTTGTGATAAACCTCCTGCAGGGAGCTCTGGGCGCCCTCGGAGGCCGAGCCGATGGCTCTGGCGTCGCACTGCACGAACGTTCCCGACGGATCCATGTGGAACCTGCGGGCACAGCGGGGGCTGCTGCATCCCAGGGATCCTCCCCCACCCCTTCCCGGAGCTCCCTGAGTGCCTGGAGTCGGGATTCACCCCCCAGGTGAATTCCTGACTCCTGGGCTGGCAGCTCAGGGAACAACTTCCCTGTGGATTTTTCTTCCCCCTTTTCTCCGGATTTTTTTTTTTTTTGGAGCAAATCCAGCTCAGTTTTCCACCCTGCTGGGAGAGCTGGGCCTGCCAAGCCTTTCCCCAGCTCCAGCAGAATCCCTGGAGTTCAGGTTACAGCCCCCCCATCCCCCAGGAATGTCCCAGGGATTGGGTTACCTTTAGAGAAAGGGGATTGAGAAACTGGGCCCAGGGGAGAGCTTTATCCCAGAAAAACCTGGATTTGGGGGCGTGTTTCCCAGGGGAACAGGCAGGGAAGGGCTCAGATTTGGGGGGGGGGGGATAAATCCCAGCAGGAATTTTCCAGGGTTTTTCCCCCAAGGATTCCAAACTCACAGCTGGGGGCCCTTCTCGTCCACTCCTCCAAACAGCAGCGCCACTCCGAAGGGGCGGGACTGTGGGACACAGGAGGGGACAGTGACACCAGGAGGGGCCAAAACACCCCCCCAGAATTCCCAAATCCCTGCCAGAGCCCACCATGGCTCCGGGATCGGCGTCTTCCTCCCCAAACTGCAGGGCCAGGTTGGACACGGCCTGGGTGACGCTCTCCACCGTCATCGTCTCGTTGTAGGTGAACCAGTGGTTCTGCAGGGACGAACATTCCCGTTATCCCCGGCATTCCCAGGCATTCCCGGGGTCATTTCCATGTGGAACTCAGGGTGTGTTATCCCGTAGAAGGGCGGAAACAGCCCGGGAAGCGTCGGGATGAGCAAAGCTCGGGATAACAGCAGGGAAGGGGGAGGCTGGAAAGGGTTATCCCTGGATAATAGGGAGGAAATAATGTGGGATAATGTGCAGGGATAATGTGTGGGATAATGTGCAGGGATTTGTCCCTGGGACCTTGGAGCACCCAGGAAATCGAGGGGGATTAAAAACCCCACCCATCCCACGTTATTTGGCCAAAACAGAGCTCCCACTCCACACCTTTCCCGTTCCAGCTCCTCTCCTGGGATGAGCTTCCCTTTTCCCCGGATTCCCAGGGTGTTCCCGGGATTTTAGGGTTGGGAATCAGGGCTCTCACCTGAGTCTCCACTCGGGCCTTGTCGATCAAGGTCTTGGCATCGGCGATGAGGCCGCTCATGGCACAGCCTGGAATGGGACGGGATCATTCCATGCATTCCTTGGGATCAGCTTTTCCCCCCTCAAACTGCCCCCAGACACGGAATTTCTCCCCAGTGGGAATTTGTCCCCCCTCTGTGGGCACTGGGGGGGCCACGCCTGGAATTCCAGGGAGCAGTTTTGGAGCTGGGGCTGGAAAAGCAGGAGCTCATCCTGGAAAAAAGGAGGCTCAGGGGGGACCTTTTCCCTCTCCAGAATTCCCAGATGGAAGGAGAGGGAATGGCCTCAGGCTCAGGTTGGATCCTGGGAAAATTCCTGCATGGAAAAGGCTGTAAAGCACGGGAAAGTCTGGAATTCCCATCCCTGGGAGTGTCCCAAAAAAACCACCTGGGAATGGTCACACTCTCCTTGACCCCACAGGGCTTTTCCAACCACGAGGATTCCATGATTCCATGATAAAAAAAAACCTGCTGGGAAGGGGTCCTGGAGGAGCCTCCCCCTGGAACAGCCCCCAGGAGGAGGGAATGGCACTCCAGGAGCAATTCCCGTGCCCCAGGGAGCAGGAATTCGGGAATTTGGGAGCTCTCCTGCCCTCCAGGAGCCCCTCAGGGCAGGGGGTGGCTCTGGCTTTCCCAGAAAAACTGGCCTGGAGTCAAATCCCTGCAATTACCTGCCCTTCCAGAGCTAAATTTGGGATGAGGGAGGTCATGGAGGAGCTCCTGGAGCCTGGAATGCTGGGAGCTGCCCATCCCAAACTCCTGGGGGAAGGATCCTTGGGATATAAACCCCCAGCATTCCAGGGGTGCTCCCGGGAATGTTCCCAGAGGGAGGGCTGGCCCTGGGAGGGGGGGTTTGGAGCCTCCTCCATCCCTGGAGCTGCCCAGAAAAACCCTGGATGTGGCATTCCACAATTCCAGGGGCTCCCAGGGTTCCACTGGGATTCCAGAGGCTCCCAGCTTGGAATGGGATGTGTTCTGTTCCCTGTTCCCAGGATCATCCCAAATCCAGCCCCTGGGGGGGTCCCAGGTGGCTCCAGGGCCCCCATTCCCAGTTTTCCTGCCCCTCTCAGGGAGGGCTCATCCCAAGGCACAGTTGCCCGAATTCCCAGGGAATATCCTTAGGATAGAAACTCCCAGGATTGCAGGGCTGTTCCAGGGTGTTCCCGGGGCTATTCCAGGACTATTCCCAGGGCTGTATCCCTCTGTCCTCCCAGAGCTATTCCCGTGCTATCCCAGGGTTATCCCAGAGCTCTCCCAGGACTATCCCAAAACTATTCCCAGGTGTCCCAGGGCTGTATCCCTGTGTCCTCCCAGGGCTATCCCCAAGATATTCCCATGGCTATCTCAGAGCCATTCCCAGAGCTATTCCAGAGCCATTCCCGTGCTATCCCAGAGCTCTCCCAGGACTATTCCAGGGCTGTTCCCACGGTTATCCCAGAACCACTCCCAGGGCTATTCCAGAGCCATTCGCAGGGCTATTCCCGTGCTATTCCAGAGCTATCCCAGGGCTATCCCAAAGCTATTCCCAGGTGTCCCACGGCTGTATCCCTGTGTCCTCCCAGGGTTATTCCAGGGCTATCCCAGGGCTATTCCTAGGGCTATTCCAGAGCCATTCCCAGGGCCAGTTCCAGGGCTATTCCAGGGTTGTTCCCAGGGCTATTCCAGAGCCATTCCCAGGGCTGTTCCCAGGGCTATTCCAGGACTATTCCCAGGGCTATTCCAGAGCCATTCCCAGGGCTATTCCAGAGCCATTCCCAGGGCTATTCCAGAGCCATTCCCAGGTGTCCCAGGGCTGTATCCCTGTGTCCTCCCTGGGCTATCCCAGAGCCATTCCCAGGGTTGTTCCCAGGACTCTTCCAGGACTGTTCCCAGGACTCTTCCAGGACTGTTCCCAGGACTCTTCCAGGACTGTTCCCAGGACTCTTCCAGGACTATTCCCAGAGCTATTCCCAGGGCTGTATCCCTGTGTCCTCCCAGGGCTATTCCAGAGCTATCCTATGGCTATTCCCAGGACTATTCCCAGGGCTGTTCCAGAGCTATTTCCAAGGCTATTCCCAGAGCCATTCCCAGGGCTATTCCCGTGCTATTCCAGGGCTATCCCAGAGCTATCCCCGTGCTATTCCAGAACCATTCCCAGGGCTATCCCAGAGCTATCCCAGCGCCATTCCCACAGCCATTCCTGTGCCATTCCCAGAGCTCTCCCAGCGCCATCCCAAGGTCATTCCCGGCTCCATCCCCGCTCCATCCCCACTCACCGATGTGGGAGTCGATCTCGACGATCTTCTCGATGCTGGCGGGCTCCATGAGGGGCGAGGTGATCCTCTTCTCCACCGCCAGGCACACGCCCTGCGCCGTCTGGATGCCGATGGCCGTGGAGCCCAGCTGGAAAACACCCCCCAGACCCCGCAGATCCAGCAGGAATTCCTGATCCTGCCTCCCTCGGGGCTGGCATTGCCCGCCTTTCGTCCCCAGGCAGAGCCGCTCCCGGGGTTTCAGGGTTATTCCCTGATCCGGGAATCCATTCCAGGCCGGCAGATCCCTCCCAGCTGGGGAGGCCTGAGGGGTGGGAATGGTCCTGGGAATGCCCCTCTGGCAGAGGGAAGGGATTGAAGGGGAAAAAGGATTTCCCAGATGGGCCCAAATCCTGAATATCCCGGCCCGAAACCACGGGCACTTTGTTTTCCAGAAGTTTTCCAGGAGCTCCTGCTCTGCCCAGTGTCCCAGGAGCTCCTGGGAACCCCTGCCTGGATCCCAGAACCCTGAATCCCACCTGGATCCCACCAATCCCTGCCTGGATCCCAGAACCCTGGATCCCACCTTGATCCCATCAATCCCTGCCTGGATCCCACCTTGATCCCACCCATCCTTACCATGATCCCATATTGATCCCACCTTGATCCCAGCAATCCCTGCCTTGATCCCACCTTGATCCTAATAATCCTTACCTCAATCCCACCTTGATCCCACCCATCCTAACCTCCATCCCCCTCAATCCCATGAACCACCCCCCGATCCCCCATCCCAGGAGCTTTAATTCCCAAATCCCTGCAAGTTTTATCACCTTTTTTTCCCCCCTTTTTCCTCCTTTATCCCTCATTTCAGCGCTCCCAGGAGCTGAGGGCAGGACCCTCCTCATCCCCAGGGCTCCTTCCCTTCATCCCAAACTATTCCCAATCCCATGAATACCCCCCAATAACCAGGAACATTCACCAATTAAGGACATTTAACCCCAAAAAGCTCGGAAAAGGCGGGGGGGTGACAGTACCTTGATGGCCTCGATGGCATATTCCACCTGGAAGAGCCTCCCCTCGGGAGAGAAGGTGTTCACACCCCTGCGGGGACAACAGGGACACTCGTGGGGGGGCTGGAAAACCGGGAATGGGGTCCCGGGAGCCCCCTGGGCCTCCCCAGGGGCTGAACTCGGGGTGGTCCCGGACACGGAGGGGGTCACAGAACACGTCCCATTCCAGCCTAGGAGCCTCAGGAATCCCAGGGGAAGGCCGGGAGCGCCGGGAATTGTGGAATTCCGGAGGGGGAAGGTCCTCCCCGAGCCCCCCCGTCCCCAGGCTGAGCCCCCGCTCCCTCAGGGCCCCCCCAGCCCTCGCTCACCCCCCGTGACTCAGCGGGGGCCGCCGCGCACTCACCGGTCGTACTCGGAGCGCGTCAGGAACATCGCGGCGGTGCGGCCCGGGGGTTTTGGGGGTTCCGAGGGGTTTTTGGGGTGCCGGGGGTCTCGGGAGTCTCGGGGCTCCGCTCGCTCTCGGCCCTCACCCCGCACTGCCGAGCCGCTTCCGGTCCCTCCCGGCGCCGCTTCCGCCCGCGCCGCGCGCTGATTGGGCAGAACAGCGGCCAAGCGGCCAATGGAAGGGCGGAGGGGGCGGGATTAAAGGAGGGGGGCGGGGCCACGGAGAGCGTGGGAGAATTGGCTGAGGGGCGTGGTCGTTGTGGAGGGGGCGGGGTCAGAAAACAGGGGCGTGGTCATGGGGCTGGGGCGGGGCCAGAACCCCGCGGATACTCCGCGATGGGAGCATGGGGCGTGGCCATGTGAATGTGGGCGGGGCGATACTGTGGGGGCGGGGCCCTCGAGCGACGGGAGGTGGTGCGGTGTGAATGGGGCGGGGTTAAACGAGAGGGGCGGGGTTAGATGAGAAGGGGGCGGGGTTAGAGGAGCAGGGGCGGGGTTAGAGGAGGGCACGGCGCGGTACCGGGAGGGGGTCCCTGGGACGGGAGTAACGGGGAGGGGGCACCGGGAAGGGGCATCGGGAGGGGATACCGAGAGAGGGCCCTGGGGAGGGGCACAAGGAAAGGGGGTCCCGGGAGGAGACACCGGGAAAGGGGGTCCTGGGGAGGGGGCACTGGGAAGGAGCTGCGGGAGGGGGCATGGGGAGGGGTGCCAGGACAGAGCCCTGGGTGCCCCGGGCCGTGCCGGGACCCCAAAGCCCGGCACTGTCAGCCCCGGTGGGACCCCCTGTCCCGTCCCAGCGCCCCCGACTGACGGGGGTTCGGCGGAGCCGATGGCCGGGCGGACGGACACACGGACCCACGGACCCACGGACACATGGACCCTCCGCGGGGGCGGGGGCACGGGGTGGCCCGGGTGGGGGCTGGCCCGGGGAGGGGCTGTGCCGAGGGGGCGGGTCCGGGGGCGGGGTTGCCCCGCGGCCGCCCCGGCAGCGGAGCGGTCCCAGCGGGCGGCGGAGGCAGCACCGACCGCCCCCGGCCCGGCCATGTCCGAGCCCGGAGCCCCCGCGGCCGGTGACAAAGCGACCCGGCTCCAGGTAGGGCTCCGGGGCCACCGGGCGGGCTCCCGGCGCGGCCCCTCGCTGGCGGCGCACAGACTTCCCCCCGGGGCGACCCCCGCTGCCAAGCCCCGGAGAAGCCCAGGGTGTCCCGGGGCGACCCCCGGTGCAGCCCCTGCTGCGGGCCCGCGGCCGGAGCAGCCCCCGATCCCCCGGGGCAGCCCCAGCCCGGGGCAATCCCACCTGCAGCCCCCCGGTCCCTCGGGACAGCCCCGGGGGAGCCCCCCCCGATGTCCTGAGCAGCCCCCCGGTGTGGTCTCCTCAGTTCCCCCTGCCGGGACAATCCCCTTGCAGCCCCCCGGTCCCCCCGAGCAGCCTCTCGGTCCCCCGGGGCGCTCCCTGCCTGCTCGGAGCACCCCCAGCCCACCGAGGTACTCCCAGCCCCGGGCAGACCCCTGCTGCCGCCCCCTCGGTCCCGCCTTGCAGCCCCCTGCCCCTCGTTCCAGCCCCCCGACCCTCCCGGTGCAGCCCCCTCGTGCCCCGGGTCGCCCCCCAGGTTCCCTGGAGCGGTTCCCGGTCCCCCAGGGCAGCTCCCGGTGCCGTCCCGGGGTTCCCGTTGTGTTCTCTGTATTCCCGGGGTTCCCGGTGTCCACCGTGTTCCCCGTATTGCCAGTATTCCCGGTGATCCCTGTATTCCCGCTGTTCCCTGTATCCCTGGGGCTCCCAGTGATCCCAGTGATCCCTGTGTTCCCTGTGACCCTGTGATCCCGGTGACCCCTCTATTCCCTGTATTCCCCATTCTCACGGTGTTACCGGTGATCCCCCTTTTCCCTGTATCCCCCGTATTCCCGGTGTTCCTTCTATCCTTCGTATTCCCGGTGTTCCTGGTGTTCCTCGTATCCCCCATATCCCCTGTATTCCCCGTATTCCCTGTATTCCCGGTATTCCCGGTGTTCCCGGCTCTCTCCCGTCCCGCAGGACCGTGTCCTGGGTGGGCTGCGCTGGGCCCGCCTGCAGGAGCCCCTGGGCTTCATCAAGGTGCTGGAATGGGTGAGTGCCCCCCCCCACCGACCGCCCCCAGCCCGAGGGGACCCCGGAGCCCCCCGCCCCCGGACCCTCCCCGACCCCGCCACTTCGGGGATTTTGGGGTGTGGGGCCTCGTGTCCCCCCGGTGACCTTGAGCGGGTGCCGTGCCCGGCCGGGCCGGGGGCCGGGACACACGGGGGGTAACTGGGACACGGGGGCGTCCCCGCCGTTCCCACGGGCTCTGGGGGCGCTGGGTGGGCTGGGGAGGGGGTCAGTGGGTCTGGACCGTGGGGGAACCCCGTGGGGAGGGGGGAGCTGAGCCGAGTGGCCGCGGGCCCGGCCGTGCCAGGGCCGATCCCGGCGGGATTGGGTTTCAGGGCGGCATTTCCGAGCCTCGGCCTCGCCGGGGGCTCCCGGGGGAAACTGAGGCACGAGGGGGGCCCTGTCAGCCCGGCTGGGGCATCTCCCACTCGTAACAACCGGACTGGGGGTCGGATAATCCCCCACACCCTCCACCCAGGGAGGGCCCCCGTGCAAAAAGCCTCCGAAAGCAAAACTGGGAGGGGGGAAAAAAAAATCCCTGGAGGAGCCGCCAGAGAATTCCTGGCTTTGCCCCTGCACGTGGGGGCTGCCCACGGGCGGGGCTGGAATCACCTCTTGGTGGGAAGGCTCGGCCCGGGGGGGGAAAAAGCTGCGGGAAAACTCTCCGGGAATGGCGTTTTCCCGGCGCCCCCATCCCGGAGATACGGGCGGTGCTGCCCGGGAGACGGGGACGATCCCGGGGGTCCCACCAGGGCTGGCTGGAAACCCCCTCAGGCACTCAAAGTAACGGGGGGGGGGGGAGTCCGGGGCTCGGCCTTGGTGCCCCCTGAACATCAAATCCCGGTGCCAGTGGAATCCCGGTGCCAGTGGAATTCCCGGTGCCCGCAGCTGCCACCCGACAGCTGCTGCGGGGTGGCGGCGTGCCCGGGACTGAGCACCGGGGGGTGCAAACCCCTCCGGGATGGGGGTGGGATGAGGCGGGGGGGCTCCCCGCAGGGTCTCTCCCCCCCGCCCCGACCCCTGCCCGTGTCCCCAGCTCTTCGCCATCTTCGCCTTCGGCTCCTGCGGCTCCTTCAGCGGCGAAACGGGGGCCACGGTGCGCTGTGAGAGCGGGGCCACGACGGTCATCGCCGTCCAGTTCGGCTACCCCTTCAGGTGAGGGGGAGCTGAGCCCCAAAACCCCCCCGGGACCCCCCCCCGGGGGTGCTGCGCTGGGGTTAAACCCACCCCCCACACTGCCAGGACTCCCCGGGACACGGGCGGGGCCCTGAGGGGGTGTGTCCTGATGGGGACCCCTCACACCCCGACCCCGTGGGGACATCGCGGGGCATCCCTGGGGTTATGGGACATCCCTGGGGTCAATGGGCATCCCTGGGATCGTGGGGCATCCCTCTGGCTCCAGTTCCCACCACCACCATCCAGCGGGATTCTCGCTAATCAGGGAACACCAGGGGCATCCCGGTTTATCTGGGAATGCGCTGATGGAGCCGGGCCAGCCCCGAGCCACCGGCTCTGCCCCTCCCTGTGCCACCGGTGCCCGTGCCAGGGCACTGCCCCCTGGACAAGCAGCCAGGCTCGGAGCTGGCAGCGGATCTGTGCCCTCCTCCCAGGGGACCACCCCAGCCTGGGCATTCCCTGCATCCCATCATCCCCCTATTCCCAGGAGACCACCCCAGCCCGGTTATTCCCCCCAGGCCACCCCTCCATTCCCTGACCCTCCCTCCGTGCCTCCCTCCCTGCCAGGTTATACCAGATTCCTTTTGGGATGCCGGACTGCCAGGAGGAGTCCGAGGCTCGCACCTTGTACCTGGTGGGCGACTTCTCTGCCCCCGCTGAGTTCTTCGTGACCCTGGGGGTCTTCTGCTTCCTCTACTCCATGGCAGCCCTGGTGCTCTACCTCCGCTTCCATTCCCTCTACTCCAGCAACACCAAGCTCCCCTTCGGGGTAAGATGGGAATGATCCCCTTGGGAGCCCCCCGATCCTGCTCGGGGGGAGTTCCCAGGCTGTGGGGGGAGGGATGAGTTTTCCAGGGAAAAGCGTCAAGCCCGGCAGTCCCCGCAGGGAGGAGCTCGTGTCTCCCACACGGGGATCGGGGCCAGGAGGGCTGTGCCACCCCCGGCACCTCCTGGCGGGTTGGTGGGCTCTGCTTGTTCCATCCATCCCTCTTCCCGGGGGAACACCCCAGCCTGGATGTTCCCTCCACCCCTGGGGATCACCCCAGCCTGGTTATTCCATCTATTCCTCACCCCAACCAGGTTATTCCACCCATCCTCCCCATTCCCAAGGAGCCACCCTATCCTGGTTATTCCCTCCATGGCCATCCCAGGGGACTGGAATCATCGATAATCCCAGAACAGCCTCTCTGAGGTCTTTCCCAGCCCAGCTGATTCTCTGATTCCGTGACCTCAGAGATCATCCTGTCCAACCCCTGATCCAACCCTTCCCTGTCACCCAGCCCGTGGCACTGATGGCACATCCAGCCTGTCCTTAAACACCTCCAGGGATGGGGAATCCACCCCCTCCCTGGGCAGCCCCTTCCAATGGCTGAGCACTCCCTCTGGAAAGGATTCCTTCCCAATATCCAACCCAAACCTCCCCTGGCACAGCTTGAGACACGGCTTTCCCAGCCTGGTTGATTGTCTGATTCCCTGATTCCCCAGTTCCCTGATTCTGATTCCATGATTCTCTAATGCTCTGATTTCCATGATTCTTCAATTCTGTTATTCCATGATTCCCTGATTCCATGATTTCCTGATCCTCTGATTCCCTGATTTCCTGAACCTCTGATTCCCTGATTCCATGACTCCTTGATTCTCTGATTCTGTGATTCCCTGATCCTCTGAATCTGGGATTCCCTGATTCTCTGATTCCCTGACTCACTGACTCCTTGACTCCCTGATTCTGTGATTCCCTGATTCCATGACTCCCTGATTCCCTGATGTCATGATTCTCTGATTCTGTGATTCCCTGACTCCCTAATCCTCTGAATCTGGGATTCTCTGATTCTCTGATTCCTTGACTCCCTGACTCCTTGATTTCATGATTCCCTGATTTCATGATTCCCTGATTCCATGACACGTTGATTCCCTGATTTCATGATTCTCGATTCCATGATTCCCCGATTCCTTAACTCTCTGATTGTGTGAATCCCTGATTCCCTGATTCTGTGACTCCATTCCCCTATTCCCCGATTCCCCCACTCCCCCCCACCCCCCAATTCCCGCGGCATTCCCGGGGCATTCCCGTGTCCCGCAGGATTTCTCTGTCACGGTGTGCTGTCCCCGCAGGATTTCTGTGTCACCGTGTGCTTCGCCTTCTTCTGGCTGGTGGCGGCGGCCGCCTGGGGGAAGGGGCTGAGCGATGTGAAGGCGGCGACGCGGCCGGGGGCGCTGCTGGGGGCGATGGGCGTGTGCCAGGACCAGGGGGTGCAGTGCGGGCCGGGCCCCACGCCCGCCATGGGGCTGGCCAACATCTCCGTGGTGAGGGGGTGTGTGGGGTGTGGGGGTGTGGGGTGAGGGACAGGGTGTATGGGATGTAGGGATGTGTGGGATATAGGGGGTGTATGGGATGTATGGGATTTGTGGGATTTGGGGCTGTATGGGGTGTATAGGATATATGGACTGTGGGGATGTGTGGGGTGTATTGGATGTGTGGGATTTGGGGGTGGGGATGGGGTCTCTGGGGTGTGTGGGATGTGTGGGGTCTCTGGGTTGTGTGGGATTTGGGGGTGTGTGGGGTCTCTGGGGTGTATGGGATGTGTGGGGTCTCTGGGGTGTGTAGGATTTGGGGTGCGGGGGTCTCTAGGATGTGTGAGGTCTCTGGGATGTGTGGGTTCTCTGGGATGTGTGGGGTCTCTGGGATGTGTGGGGTCTCTGGGATGTGTGGGGTCTCTGGGATGTGGGGGTTCTCTGGGGTGCCCGTGGCACACAGGACACCCCCGGTGCTCGAAGTTCAGGGGGTGTGTGTGGGGTGCCGGGCGCTACGCCCACCCGTGGTTGCCCCGCGCGACCCCGTCCCCTCTCCCTCTTCCCGCTCCCGCAGCTCTTCGGCTTCCTGAATTTCCTGCTGTGGGCCGGGAACTGCTGGTTCGTGCTGCGGGAGACGCCGTGGCTGCGGCCGCCCCCGGAGCGGGACAGCGCGGCCGAGCAGGGCGCCATCGACAAGCAGTGACCCCCGGACCCCTGGGACTCGGGACCTCCCTGGCCCCGGGCCCTGCGCCGGCCGCCAGCCTGGGGAGGGGGCGTCGCTGGGCTGGAGCCGCGGGGAGGGGGGTCGGATGTTACAGGAGGGGCGGGGGATGGGGAATCCCGGGGTCCCGCTCGGTGTCGCGGGAGGGGGTCTGTGTGTCACCCCCGGGGGGGCCATGTCTGTGTGGGGGCGCATAAAGTCCTGGGTACCAGCTCTGGGTTGGGGGTCCTGGTGTCTGCTTCGGTGTGGGGGTGGGGGACACAGCCCTGGGGGGGTGCAGACCCCCCTAATGGGGTACAGACCCCGCTAATGGGGTACGGACCCCTCTAATGGGGTACAGACCCCACTAATGGGGTACAAACCCCAGGGTGGGCTACACATCCCCCTGGCAGGGGTACGGACCCCTGGGTTGGGTACAGACCCCCCAATGGGGTTTACACCCCTAATGGGGTACACGGCCCCCCCCAATGGAGAACACATCCCCCCATTGGGGTACAAACCCCCCCGGGTGGGGTACAGCCCCCCCCAATGGGGTACACACTCCTAATGGGGTACAAACCCCCCTGGGTGGGGAACAGCCCCCTAATGGGGTACACGCACACCCCGGATGAGGGACACCCCACTGGTGAGATACAAACCCCCTGGGTGGGGTACAGACCCCTTGGGTGGGGTACAGACCCCCCTGGTGGGGTACAGACCCCTTGGGTGGGGTACAGATCCCCTAATGGGGTATAGACCCCCCTGGGTCCTGATCTGGACAGGGAGAACTGAGACCCCCACCCAGTCCAGGGGTAATGGGAGACCCCAGACCACTGTGGGGATAACCCCATCCCAGTACAGGGGAACTGGGATCCCAGACTGGGATGGGACAGGGGAGGACCCCAACCCAGGATAAGGATAAGGTGTGTGGGACTCGAGTTCAGTACCGGGATAATGGGGGGTCCCAGCCCGGGACAGGATAACAGGGGACCCCAGTCCTGTGTGGGGTAGTGGGTGCCCCCATCCCGTGTGGGATCCCGTGGGCCCCCAACCCAGTGTAGTGACCCCATGTCCCCCCTCCTCTATAACGTCCCCATATCTCCCGGGATATTTGGGACACCGGGGGTCTCCCCGGAGCTCTCTCTGGGGTCTCTCGGGGGTCTCTTGGGGGTCTCCACGGGCTTCTCCACGGGGGTCTTTTTTGGGGTCTCTCCGTAGCTTTCTCAGGGGGTCTCTGTGGAGGGGTTTCCCGGGGGTCTCCTGGGGGTCTCCCGTGGTCTTTCTCCCTGGGTCTCTCGGGGGTCTCCAGGAGCTCTCTCCAGGGTCTCTTGGGGGGTTTCCCCGCTCTCTCCCCGGGGGTCTCTCGGCGTGTTTCCCGGGTCTCTCCCGAGGGTCTCCCGGGGGTCTCTGGGGAGATTCCCCGCTCTCTCCCTGGGGGTCTCTGAGGGCTTTCCCGAGAGTCTCCGGGGGTTTCCCACTCTCTCCCGGGGTCTCCCGGCCTGCTGCCCGCGGGGTTGGTGCGGGTGATGGGGGTTGGTGCGGGTGATGGGGGTTGGTGCGGGTGATGGGGGGTTGGTGCGGATGATGGGGGGTTGGTGCGGATGATGGGGGGGTTGGTGCGGGTGATGGGGGTTGGTGCGGATGATGGGGGTGGTGCGGGTGATGGGGGGTGGTGCGGGTGATGGGGGTGAGTGCGGGTGATGGGGGCGGTGCGGATGATGGGGGTTGGTGCGGATGATGGGGGTTGGTGCGGGTGATGGGGGGTTGGTGCGGATGATGGGGGTGGTGCGGGTGATGGGGGGTGGTGCGGGTGATGGGGGCGGTGCGGGTGATGGGGGTGGTGCGGGTGATGGGGGGTTGGTGCGGTGATGGGGGTGGTGCGGGTGATGGGGGGTTGGTGCTGGATGATGGGGGTTGGTGCGGATGATGGGGGTGGTGCGGGTGATGGGGGGTTGGTGCGGGTGATGGGGGTGGTGCGGGTGATGGGGGTTGGTGCGGGTGGTGGTGGGGTGGTGCGGGTGATGGGGGTTGGTGCGGGTGATGGGGGGCGGTGCGGGTGATGGGGGCGGTCGGCGCAGGCGCGGTGCGGGGGGCGGTGCGGGGCATGGAGCGGGGCGGGGGGGCGTTGCGGGGCGGGGGGCGGCGATGGCGGCGGAGCGGGGGGCGCTGCCCCGGCCCGGCCTGGCCGCGTTCGCGGGGCTGAGCTGGAGCGCGTGGCTGGAGCGGGAAGGGCCCACCCGCGACGGCGGTGAGCGTGGGGGGAGAGGGGGGTGAGGGATGGAGGGGGGTGCGGGAGAGGGGCCGCACCCGCCCCGATCCCGATCCCGAACCAGCGCCGCCGAGCGGCGGGAGGGCAGCGGGAACCACCGGGAATGACCGGGAATGGGAATGGGAATGGGAATGGGGAGTCCGGCACTGGGAACAACTGGGAATGGGAATGGGAATGGGAATGGGAATGGGAATGGGAATGGGAATGGGGCGTCCGGCACCGGCAGCAGCCGGGAACGGGGATACCAGGAATGGGAACGGAGCATCCAACATCGGGAGCAGCCAGGAACAACCGGGAACGGGGCATTGGACACCGGGAATGGGAACGGGGACACCAGCAATGGGAACGGGATATCCGACACGGGAATAACTGGGAATGGGAATGGGGCATCCAACACCGGGAACGGGGTGACGGGAGAGGGGAACGGGACATCCTGAACAGGGAACAGGGAATGGAGCGTTCTGTACCGGCACCGGGAACAGGGAGAGGGGAACGGGACATCCTGCACTGGGAACTGGGAGAGGGGTGTCCTGCACTGGGAACTGGGAATGGGGCATCCGGCACTGGGCACCAGGAACTGGGAACAGGGCATTGGGAACTCTGCACTGGGAACGGGACATCCCACACCAGGTGCCCAGGGCTGGGAACTGGACACCAGGAATCCTGCACGGGGCACTGGGAACCAGGAACTGGGAACCCTGGGCTGGGCACTGGGAACCAGGAACTGGGTACTGGGAACCAGGAACTGGGTACTGGGAACAAGGTACCGTGTACTGGGAGCTTGGCACTGCCTCAGTGGGCTCTGGGCACTGGGACTGGGTACCCCAAACTGGGAACTGCCCCACCAGTGCCCTGTGATGCAACTGGACAGTACTGGGAGCCCAGTCTGGCACTGGATGGGACTGGGAGCCCAGTGTGGCCCAGCTGGGTGGCACTGGATACCCAGTATGGCCCAGTGGCCACCAGTACCCCTCAACAGAGCTAGGAAAACTGAGTGGGCACAACTGGATGGGACTGGGGTGGCCCAGGGGTGGCCCATCCCATCCTGGGTGTCCCAGAGGGGTCCAATCCCATTCCCTGTGGCCCTGGGTTGTCAGGGTGGGGACCCCAGGGGTGACACCCCAGGGACCAGCCCTCCCCCTCCTGGGCTGGATCTGTCCCTGTGGGTTATTTAATCTGGATTAATTGTTCTGGGAGCACCAGCAGAGCTGGAACCCAGGACTGGGGACACTGGGTGGGAACACTGGGATTGGGCCCATCCCTGTGCGGGGAACATTGGGATTGGGATCATCCTTGTTCTGGGGACATCAGGAATATCCCTGAGTGGGAAAAGTGGGATCATCCCTTCCTGGGAACACCAGGCCCATCCCTGGGTGGGAACACCAGGCCCATCCCTGGGTGGGAACACTGGGATTGGACCCATCCCAGGAGGGGACACCAGGCCCGTGCCCGTCCCTGTGCCAGCCCCTGGCAGGGTTCTGTCTCCGCAGGCTCCGGGTTGGAGCCGGAGGAGGGCGGGAAGAGCAGCCCCAGGAGAGCGGACACCGTGACCCTGATCAAGGAGGGTGAGCTGCTCCTCTGGGGTGACAGGGGGCATTTGGGGGTCCCCCCTGGGCCGAGATCCCAGCTGTTCCCATGGCCCTGGCTCTGGGGGAGCTCACAGATCTCCCCCCCCCCAGACATGGACATCTTCGGGCACTGCCCGGCCCACGATGACTTCTACCTGGTGGTTTGCAACCAGTGCGGCCGGGTGGTGAAGCCCCAGGCCTTCCAGAAGCACTGCGGTGAGCCAGAGCATTCCAGGCACTGCCAGGAATCCCGGGAAGGGCCGGCCCAGCCCACAGAACCGGCAGTGCCCTCCTGGGAATGCCCCTGGGAGGGCTGTGGGGGCACAGCCAGGGCTGAGTGTTGGGGCTAGGGGAGCTCTGGGGGCTGGTCCTGTCCCATCCCATCCCATCCCATCCCATCCCATCCCATCCCACCCCATCCCATCCCATCCCATCCCATCCCATCCCATCCCATCCCATCCCATCCCACCCCATCCCATCCCATCCCATTCCATCCCATCCCATTTATCCCACCCCATCCCATCCCTTTCCTCACCCCACTCCCATCCCACCCCACCGCACTCCATCCCATCCTATCCCATGCCATTTACCCCATCCTATTTATCCCATCCCTTTTCTTTCCCATCCCATTTATCCCATGCCATCCCATTTCTTTCCCCACCCCAATCCCATCCCATCCCATTTACCCCATTCCCCTCCCCTCCCTTCCCCTCCCCGTCAATCTCCAATCCCTGCTGTCCCTGTGTCCCCAGAGCGCCGTCACAGCCCCCTGACCCCACCCTGCTCGTGGCCCCCCGCCCCCTGCCTGTGCCCGGCGCCCCCGGCGCTGCCAGAGCCCTCCCAGTGCCCGCAGCCGATCCCAAGCCCTTCCCGAGCGCCCGGACAGGGACAACAACAACAACCACCACAACCTCTGGTGAGCCCCGGGATGGGGGTCCTGCCCCAAAACCCCCTTCAACCCCCTAAAATTGCCCACAATCCCCTAAAACTTCCCCCCCAGCCTGTTCGTGCCCGTGGTGAACCTGGAGAAGATTCCCGGCATTCCCAAACCGGACGGGCACGGCTTTCAGGAGCCCCCCAAAGGCGACTCCAAGGACTCGCCGGGGCCCAGGGAGCCCCCCGTGCCCGGGGGGGCCGGGGGGGACTCGGCCCTGCCCGGGGACAAAGATTTGGGGGTCCCAAAGCACCCCCGATCCACAGGAAGCCGCCGCGTGAGTCCCCTCGCGGCCGTGGGGGAATTTTGGGGGGCTGGGGGGAGGTTTAGGGGGTGGAGGGTCCCCGTGAGGATTTTGGGGCGGCTGATCCCGAGGAGCGGGGGGGGCGGGAGGAGGCACCGGATTAGGGGAGGGTCACCCCAAAAGTGCTGGGTCAAATGTGCATCCCCCAAAAAAGGGGGTTGGATGTGAGTGTCTCCCCCAAATTTGGGGGTTGGATATGAGTGTCTCCCCCATATTTGGGGGTTGGATATATGTCTCCCCCAAAATACGGGGGTCAAATGCGTGGGCCCCCCACAAAATATAGGGGTTGAAAGTGTGTCCCTCCCAAAAAAGGGGGGTTAAACACGTGTTCCCCCAAAATATGGGTGGTCAAAGACGTGTCCCCCCAAAATACGGGGTATAAGACACGTCCCCCTCAAATAGGGGGGGGTCAAATGTGTCTCACTCCCAAATCGAGGGGGGGTTTAAACATGCCACCCCCCCCCCAAATATGGGGCTTGGACACAAGTCGCCCCCAAAATATAGGTGTCAAATCTGTCCCCCCTCCCCCCTGAATACGGGCCGTGCCCACAGACCTCGCCCCGCCCCCGGCAAATTTTTGGGGGCAGGGTCACCTGAGGAGGGCAAAACCCCAGACCCTCTCAGGGTCGTGTGAACTGGCAGTGTGGGGGGTTCAGGGTGCCCCCATGTTCCCCCGCCCCCAAGCCGTGTGTGTGTCCCCCAGGAAGGAGTGTGACCTGAACCGGCAGTGTGGGGTCAGGAACCCCCAAAGCGACACCCCCTGCACGCGCCTGCTCACCTGCAAGGTACCTTCAGATCCGGGGGGACGACACCCTGGACCCCCCTCAGGGCGTGTCGGGGGTCCTGACCTGGTGTGTCCCCCTCCTCCGCAGATCCACTCGGTGCAGCAACGCCGGGACGTGCCGGGCCGGGCCAAGGATTTCGATGTGCTGCTGGCAGAGCTCAGGGGGGCGCGGCGTGGGGACCCCCCCCGCAAGGACCCGCCCCCCCATCTGCCCCCCCACGCCCCGCAGGGTCTCCCCACGGCGTTGCCGCAGCCCCCAGTGCCCCCGGGGAACCCCTGTGCCCGCAGCCCCCGGCAAGGTGAGCACCGCAGGGGGCAGGACACGGAGGCAGTGACACCCCGGCCCACCCCAAATGGGCACCCCAGGGGTCACGGAGTGATGAACCCCCCAAAATGGGGATCCCGGGAGGACACACAAGATGCCCCCCGTCCCTCGGACAGGGCGTCCCAGGGTGTGGATGAGGGGGACACACAGAGAGTGACGCCACCGCCCCAAAATTTGGCCCCCAGGGCCCGGCTTTGCTCCGACAGCGACCACGAGGACGCGCCCGCGGCCCCAGGGAGAGGGGCACAGGGGCACCCCCGGGCAAGGGGGCGGCCGGGGGCAGCGAGGACAGCGACGAGGAGGGAGGGGCTCAGGAGCCCACCCGGACCCCGCGGCCACCGCGGCCACAGGCGGTGAGTGGGGAGGGGGCGGGGGGACCCTCAACTCTGCCCCAAACCCGGCCGTGGGGGATCCGGGGGTCATTTGAGAGTCTCTGGGGGTCGGGGGGTCACTTGGGGTCCCCGGGGAGTCGTTTGGGCATAATTGAGGGTCCCTGGGGGTCGGTGGGGTCACTTGAGGGTCCCTGGGGTCGTTTGGGGTAGTGAGGGCGCCCGGGGTTCGGGGTCACTCAGGGGTATTCGGGAGTCTCAGGGGTCTCCTGGGGATCACTTGAGGGTCCAGAGGGGTCATTTGGGGTTCAGGTGGAGTCACTCGGGGATATTTGGGGTCTCACGGGGATCCGGGAGGACAGGGGTCCCTGGAGGGGTCACTTTGGAGTCCTTGGGAGTCCCAAGGGGGTCCCAGAGGTGTCCTGGAAGTCACTTGGGGGTCCGGGGTGGTCATTTGGGGGGGCGGGGGCGGGGGAAGTCACTTGGTAGTATTTGGGAGTTCCGGTGTGATCTGGACGGGGTCACCTGGGGGGGCCGTGGGCGTCACTTGGGAGTCCCGGGTGGTCCCGGGGTGGTCCCTGGAGGTCACTTGGTGGTTCGGGGTGTCATTTGGTGATATTTGGGTGTTCCGGTGTGATCTGGACGGGGTCGCTTGGGAGTCCTGGGGGGGTCCCAGGAGGGTCCCGCGGGTGGGGGGGTGGTCACTCGGGGTTATTTATTGGGGCCGGGGGTTATTTTTCGGTGCGGCGGTGCCCCGGGGGATCTCGGGGGGGGATCTGAGCGTGGTGCCCCCCCAGTTCTGCGCGTTCGGGAGCCGCCTGCTCAGCCCGGGTTGTTACGTGTTCCACCGGCGGCTCGACCGCGTCTGCTCCGCGCTCGCGCGATGCTCCGGAGGCACCGCCGAGCCCGCGCCTGGAGGTCTGGAGGGTTGGGGGGCTTGGGGGCTCAGAGGGGTCGGCCGGGCTGAGGGGAGGGGCCACAGGGCAAGAGAGCCTAGCATGGGAGGGGTTTGGGGTCCTGCGGTCCCCGTGGTGAATTCAGAGAGTGAATTCAGAAAGTGGGAAGTGGGGGGAGTTCGGAGGTGTGGAGGGCTCGGGGGAGTGCTCAGGGGGTTCAGGGGGCTAGGGTACTCAGAGGAGGGGCCTGGGGACCCAGGGTGGGGGTGGAGGGCTGGGAACGAGGATTTGGGAAGGGGAGTCCCACCCCCGACCTGGGGAGCCATGTCCGTGAGCAGCAATTTGGGGGTCTCCAGCTCATCTCCCCTCCCTCCCCACAGGAAGATCCCTCCGGCCGCCGACCCCCCTGCACCCCTCGCGACCCCCCAGCCCCGCTGCCCCCACCCCCATTTACGTCCCCGCCGCCCGTCCCCGACCCCCCGCGCCCTCCCCGCCCCGTGGGGGTCGAGGGTGCCCACCAACCTCACCTACGCCGTGGGATCCCCCGCGGCCGCCGCCTGCAGCCCCCGAGGGCGGGGGGGCTCGCAGTCCGTCACCTCCCCTGCCCGCCCACACCCCCTCCTCCAGCAGCAAACTGCCCCCACAAAGCCCCCGGCCCCCTGCGAGCCCCCGGCCCTGGCAAACCCCCGCGCGCCAGGGCCCCCTACAAACGGCCCTGCGTGGGGAGGGGATGGGGCGGCGATCGCTGGGGGCCCCATCGCCCACCTCAACGGGACCTCGCAGGTGCGGCGCTTGCCCCCGCCCCCAGAGCGGCGGCCGCGACCCTGGCCGGGCCGGGGGCCTCGGGGCTGTCGGAGGACGAGGAGAAGCAGCGCAGGAATTCGGCCACTTATTGTCGCCCCACAAGGCCAAAGCCGCGCCCCCCACGGCGGGACCCCCGAGCCGGCCCCCGCCGGCCCTCAGACCCCGGCCCGGGGGCTCCGCGGGCAGGAGGAAGCGGGGACCCCCGGGCTTCCAGGAGGAGGGGAGAGCCCTGAAGGTACCGCAGGGGGCTTTGGGGGGGACAGCGATTGGGGTCACCCTGTGTGCCCCTGTCCTGGGGGACACTGGGGGTCTGGAGGGGAACAGGTTTGGGGGTCACTGTGGGTTCAGCCTGGTCTGGGGGACACCCTGGGGACCTTGGGGGGAACCCCAGTGCAGGGTGGGGGACACGATGGGGGGGGCAGTGGGGACCCTCGGGGACACCGTGGGGTGACCTTTGGGGATGGCCCACCCACCGTGGGGGTCCCGTGGGGTGGGGGAGGGACACTGGGGGGCCCTCAGGGGACACAGGGTGGGGGGCACTGTGGGGTGACCCCTAAACCTTGGGTTGGGGGCAAATTTGGGGACTCTCTGGGGTCACATTTGTCCCCAGTGGGAGGAAGGGGATGTTCCCTCTGCGTGGGGGGCACTGTGCGGACCCCCAAACCTGGGGAGGGGAGTTTGGGACAGTTTGGGGCCACATTTGTCCCCTCTGGGGGATGGGGGACACACCGGGGGTCTCCCTAACCCGGGAGGTCCCCAAGGGTCACCCCCAGCCCCTGTCCCCTCCCCCACAGTCCAAAGCCCATTAACAGAGGGTCACCAGGACCCCCTCGTTGTGTGTCCCCCTGTCCCCCCACCAGGAAATGCCGGAAAACCGAGGACGGGAGAGACGAATCCCAAGGAATGGAGAAGGAAAATCCCGAACTTGCAGAAAATACCTCAAAAACTCTCAGTTCTGTTCTCTTGCTGCTAAACCAGCCCGGGAAGAGGGGGTGGGAGGAGGGGATGGCACTGGGACCCCTGACCTCCCGGACCCCTAGGCCATAGGTATTTATAAGAAATATAAATGTTTTTGTTCTTTTTGTAAAAAAAAAAAAAAAACCACAAAGAAAGGAAAAATAAAGGAGTTGAGTCGTTGGGGGTGGGGGGTTGCTGGGGGGTCATTGGGGGCTGGAAGGGGTCAGTTGGGTGACCGGGTGATCCCCCGTCCCTTCCCCCCGTTGCTCCCTCCCATCCCCCCGATGGCAGTGAAGACCACCCTGACCCTCCTCCCTGGTGGGGTGAGGGGTCCCACAGCGCTGTCACTGTGACCTTTGTGTCCCCCCTCACCCCCCACCCTTGGAGCCCCCAAACCGGCCGAGGGCAGCACAGACACGGGGGGGAGAGGGACACGTTTATTTTGGCCAAGGCATCAGCGGGGGAGTTGGGGGAAAGTGGGAGGCACAGGACACCCTTTAGGGGCCGGGACCCTGGGATCCCCCTGCGTGCGGAGGGTGTTGGGAGGTCGAGGGGGACACCCCGGTGCCCCTGCCCAGGGGGGCACGTGCTCCCGGGGGTCATGCTGGGGGTCGCATGCCGGGGGCAGTGAGGATTTGGGAAGCGGGCTGGGACTGCATGGGGGAGGGTTGCCCTGACACGGTGAAAAGCTGCTAGTCCTGGGGAGGGTGTCACTGTCACCAGTGGGCCCCCCCCCGCTCTGCGGTGCCCACGTTGTCCCTCGTGGTCCCATGGTGACCTGGGGGGGTCCTGGGGGGCGATGAGGTGACCCCCAAAAGCTGGGGACACGGTGTGGGGGAGGGAGTCTGGCCACCCCTTCGTTCTGGGGACTGTCACAGCACGGGTGGGGACAGGGGGTGTCCCTGGGGGGGTCCTTCTGGTGTCCCCTCACACCCTTGTCCCTCGTGGTCCCACGGTGACCTGGGGGGCGATGGCGTGACCCCCAAAAGCTGGGGACACGGTGCTGGGGGTCAGGCCACCCCTCCTGCCTGGGGACAGTCACAGCAGCAGCGGGGACACAGCGGGGTGTCCCTGGGATTGTCCCCAAGGTGTCCTCCCGGTGTCCTCTCACACCCTTGTCCCTCGCAGTGCCCTCGGCAGGTCCTGGGGGGCGGTGGGGTCACCCCCAAAAGCTGGGGACACGGTGGGTGGGGGGGTCCGGCCATGCCGGGGGGTCCGGCCATCCCTCCTGCGCGGGGACAGGTGGCAGTGGGGGACCGTCCCCGCTGTGTCCCCTCACACGCCTGTCCCTCGTGGTCCCGCAGCCACAGTGACCTCGGCAGACACTCAGTCCTGGGGACGGGGGGCAGCGCCGCGTCCCCCCACGCCGGGGACACGGCAGGGGGGGCCGCGACCACCCCTCCTTCCCCGGCCACAGCTCAGGGCAGCAGCAGCGGGACGTGCCGGGCCCCGGCGCCCCTCACACCACGATGGGCGTGTCGGAGAACACCGAGCTCACCGAGTCGGGGTCCGACACCTTCCTCTGCACCTTAGGGCCCTGCGGGGCGGCCGCCGGGGGGGTCCCCGCTGCCTTGAACCTGCCGTTCTGCCCGGAGCCCCCTCCCGGGGCCGGGCGGGGCTCTGCGCGCCCCGCCTCGTGGTTGGGGGTGGTGCTGAGCACCGACGAGTTGATGCTGTCGTCGCGGGGCGCCGGCGCCTTCTCTGCGGCGCGGCAGCAGCAGCAGCGGCACGGCGTGAGGTACAGGTAGATGAGCACCAGCACCACGCTCAGGATGCAGCCCACCAGCGTGGTGTAGGCCGTGTTGAGCGTGTCGTGCGGGCCGTGCAGGGTGAAGTTGTGCACCAGCAGCTCCACGTAGAGGGTCTCGTTGAGCAGCGGCCCCGCCACCCAGCACGCGTAGGTGCCGCCGTCCTCGGCCCGCAGCGCCCGCAGCTCCAGGCTGCCGTTGGCCAGCAGGTTGGCCGTGCCGTTGTTGTCGCCGTCCCCCGTCACCCTGTCCCCCGCCGGCGTCACCCAGTGGCGGCTGCCGCCCTGCCAGCGGCTGTCGCAGCCCAGCGTGACGCTGTCGCCCAGGTGCGCCTCCAGCACGGCCTCCCGCGCCTCGCTGCAGTTGAGGGGCTGCCTCCCCGCCAGCTCCAGGATGCCCACGGAGGCGGGGGGAGCCGAGCCGGGCAGGACGCAGCGCAGCTCCTCCTGGAAGTCCAGCACGGCGCTGAGGCGGCGGCGGCGGCCGCGGGCGAGCAGCTGGAACAGGGCGCAGTCGCAGCCCAGCGGGTTGTCGTGCAGGTACAGGCGGTCCCGCAGCCAGGCGGGCAGCGCCTGCAGCTCCCCGGCGGGCACGGCCCGCAGCCGGTTGGCCGACAGGTCGAGCAGGGCGAGCTGCGGCAGCCGCGAGCCCTCCCGCAGCAGCTCCAGCGGGAAGCGGGCGATGCGGTTGCGGCCCAGGTAGAGCTTGCGCAGCCGGCCCAGGTTCTCGAAGGCCGTGCGGTCCACGGTGGCGATCTCGTTGTTGTAGAGCAGCAGCACCTCCAGCTCGCCCAGGTCGCTGAACAGGTTCTCCTCCAGCGAGCGCAGGCGGTTGTTGGACAGGTCGAGGTGGCGCAGGCGGGGCACGGGCGCGAAGGCCTCGGTGGACACGAAGGCCAGCCCGTTGTGGCTCAGCAGCAGCGTGTGCAGCTGCGGCAGCCGCGCCGCCGTCCAGTCCCCGCGCAGCCGGGACACGTTGTTGTGGCTCAGGTCCAGCACGGAGGCGAAGCGCGGCAGCGGCGACGGCACCAGGCTCAGGTTGGCCTGAGAGCAGCTCAGCAGGTTGGAGGCGCACACGCACTGAGCGGGGCAGGACGAGCCCGCCGAGCCCCCCCGGGACAGCAGCGACAGGGCCAGCAGCAGGGACAGCGGGGACAGCGGGGACAGCTGGGGCGGGACCACCCCAGGCACGCCCATGGCTGCGGGGGGAACGGGGCGGCCGCCGGGACACCTGGGGTGGGTTGGTCACCCCGTGTCCCCCGTGGGGTGGGTTCAGTCACCCCGTGTCCTCAGGTGGGGTGGGTTGGTCACCCCGTGTCCCCCGTGGGGTGGGTCGGTGTCACAGCGCAGGGTGGGTTGGTCACAGCGCGTGCCAGGCTGGCTGGTCACCCAGTGTCACCGTCCAGGGTGGCTTCAGTCACCCAGCGCTGCAGAGTGGGGTGGTTGGGTCACCCAGTGTCACAGTCCAGGGTGGCTTCAGTCACCCGCTGTCACAGCAGGCACCAGGCTTGGGGCTCAGCCAGTGGCACCGTCCAGGGTGGCTTTGGTCACTTGGTGTCACCATCCAGGGTGGCTTTGGTCAGCCGGTGTCACAGTCTGGGGTGGCTCTGTCACTCGGTGTCACGGCGCTGGGTGGCTGTGGTCCCTCAGTGTCACTCAGGGGGTGGCTTTGTCCCCCAGTGTCACGGCATGGAGAGGCTGAGGTCCCTGGTGTCCCGGCGTGGGGTGGCTGTGCTCCCTCAGTGTCACGACATGGGGTGTGTCTCTGTGCCCCGGTGTCACACCGTGGGGTGGCTCTGTCCCTTGGTGTCACACCGTGCCGTGGCTCTGTCCCCCGCTGGTCCCCCGGTGTCGCAGGTGCCCCGGGGTCACTGCCCACGCGGGTCACGCTGCGGGGTGGCCCTGTCCCCGCTGTCACGACATGTCCCCGCTGTCACGGCCCACCCGCCTCGGCCCCCCGTCCCTCCCCGGTTCTCTCCCTCCCCCAGTCCCAGGGCCGGCGGAGGATGCTCAGCCCCCCCCCCCCACTCCCCGGCGTTATCCCCGGGGTTGGGCCGGGCCTGGAGCGGGGCCGGGCCGGGCCGGGCCGAGGGGGGCCAAGTGCGGCCCAAGGAGGCCGAGCGGGCCGCGCCGAACCGAACCGAGCCGAGCGAACCCGAGCGGAGCCGAACCGGGCCAAGAGGAGCCGAACCGAGCCGAGCGGGGCCGAACCGAGCCGGGCGAAGCCGAGCGGGCCGGGCCGAACCGGGCCGAGAGCGGCCGAACCGCCCCGATCCTTCCCGATCCTTCCCGAGCGCAGCCGAACAGACCCGAAGGGGCCCGGCCCGGCCCGAGCGGTTCCGGTGGGCCCCGAGCGGTTCCGATGGATCCCGAGCGGTTCCGATAGATCCCGAGCGGTTCCGATGGGTCCCGAGCGGTTCCGTTTCTCTCCGATTTTTCCCGACCGTCCCCGAGCGCCGCTACCCGGGCGGCTCTGGGGGCGGGGCCGGCGGGCACGGAGCGTTCTCATTGGCTGCCCCGAACCACGCTCGACCAATGGCGGTAGCGCTCGGGGTTAACCCGCCGAGAGCCGGGACCACCCGGGACCACCCGGGATAGATCGGGACCACCCGGATCACCCGGGACCCACCGGGATAGATCGGGACCACCCGGGACCCCCGGACCATCTGGGACCCACTGGGACCACCCGGGATTGACAGGGTCCCACGGGGACTGACCGGGACCACCCGGGACAGACCAAGACCCAACGGGACCCACCGGACCCGGGTCCGGCCCCCTCTCCATCCATAACCCAGTCTCCATCCTCATCCTTGTCCCTGTCCCATCCCATCCTGATGCCCCTCTCCATCCCCATCCTTATCGACAGCTGTCCCTGTCCCCATCTCCATCATCCCAATCCCATCCCTGTCCTCATCCCCAACGCTATCCCACATCTCCATCCCCATCATCCCCATCCCATCCCATCCCACCCCATCCCATCCCATCCCATCCCATCCCATCCCATCCCATCCCATCCCATCCCATCCCATCCCAATCCCACCTCAATCCCATTTCCATCCCATCCCATTCCTATTTCCATCCCCATCCCATCCCAATCCCATCCCCAACCCCACACCCTCCATTCCACCCCGAATCCCCCTCCCGACCCCATCCCACCCTCGCTGGGATGGAGGGGCCCCCGGGTGCCCCCCGTGCCCCTCCCCCCCCTCCCCCGGCTCTGCCTCCCGGGAGTATTTTTAGCTCCAAACATTTGTGCCGGATTTTGGGGCCAAAATTAGAGGGAAAAGAGCTGGAACAAACCGTGCCGGGATGAGACAGCTTTTTTGGGGAAAAGGGGGGGACAGGAATTCCAGGGGACCCCCGGGACATGGAGCAGGGAGTCCCCAGGGGGCCCCTCGCCCCGTTCCTGCACCCCAAACACCCCCGGGCTGGGGGTCCCCCGGAACCACACGGGGAATTCTGTCCTTGGATCGTCCCCGTGTTCCCGGTTTAATCCGGGATTAATCCCTGCCCGACCCCCCCGGGCACGGGGGCACCTTGGGGGGCAGCCGGGCTGGAGCGGGGCACACACGTGTGGCAGCAGCACCCGCACACGTGTGCTCCGTGGGACACGGGTGTGTGCTCCCCAAACACTGTGTGTGCGCCCCAAAACTGTGTGTGCCCCCCTGCACCCCCAAACACGTGTGTGTGCACCCCAAACACGTGTGTGTGCACCCCAAAACTGTGTGCCCCCTGCACCCCCAAACGTGTGTGTGCTCTGTGGGACACGGATGTGTGCACCCCAACATGTCTGTGCACCCCAAACGTGTGTGCACCCCAAAAATGTGTGTGTGGGCACCGTGGGACACGGGTGTGTGCACCCCAACACGTGTGTGCCCCCCAAACATGTGTGTGCACCCCAAAATGTGTGTGCACCCCAAAATGTGTGTGCCCCCAAAATGTGTGTGCCCCCCAAACATGTGTGTGCACCCCAAAACTGTGTGTGTGCACCCCAAAAATGTGTGTGCCCCCAAATGTGTGTGCCCCAAACATGTGTGTGCCCCAAAACTGTGTGTGTGCACTGGGACACGTGTGTGTGCCCTCAACATATGTGTGCACTCCAAAAATGTGTGTGCCCCCAAAATGTGTGTGCCCCCAAACGTGCGTGTGCCCCCCAAAACTGTGTGTGTGCACCGTGGGACACGTGTGTGTGCCCCCCAAACATGTGTAGGCACCCCCCAAACATGTGTGTGCACCCCGGGACACGTGTGTGCGCCCCAAACGTGTATGTGCACCCCAAAATGTGTGTGCACCCCAAACACGTGTGTGTGCACCCCAAAACTGTGTGTGTGCTCCGTGGGACACGGGTGTGTGCACCCCAACATGTGTGTGCCCCCCCCAAACGTGTGTGTGCACACCAGGACACACGTGTGTGCATCCCAACATGTGTGTGCACCCCAACATGTGTGTGCACCCCCCAAAGGTGTGAGTGCCCCCCAAACGTGTGTGCACACCCCTAGATGTGTGTGTGCTCCGTGGGACACGTGTGTGTGCCCCCCAAACGTGTGTGTGCCCCCCAAAATACATGTGTGTGCACCGTGGGACACGTGTGTGTGCCCCCAAACACGTGTGTGCCCCCCAACATATGTGTGCACCCCAAACATGTGTGTGTGCAACCCAAACGTGTGTGTGCACCCCCAGCATGTGTGTGCACCCCAAACACGTGTGTGTGCCCCCCTGCACCCCCAAACGTGTGTGTGATCCGTGGGACACGGCTGTGTGCACCCCAAACGTGTGTGTGCACCCCAAACACGTATGTGTGCACAGTGGGACACATCTGTGTGCCCCCAAACGTGTATGTGCCCCCCAACATGTGTGTGCCCCTCCCAATCGTGTGTGTGCACACCAGGACACACACGTGCCCCCCCCCAAATGTGTGTGCCCCCCAACATGTGTGTGCACACCCCAGGACACGTGTGTGCCCCCCAAACATGTGTGCACCGTGGGACACGTGTGTGTGCCCCCCAAAATGTGTGTGCCCCCCAAAATGTGTGTGCCCCCCAAAATGTGTGTACACCCCAAACGTGTGTGTGCCCCCAACATGCGTGTGCACCCCAAACACGTGTGTGCCCCTCAACATATGTGTGCACCCCAAAAATGTTTGTGTGCCCCCAAACGTGTATGTGCCCCCCAAAATACGTGTGTGTGCACCCTGGGACACGTGTGTGTGCCCCCCAAACATGTGTGTGCCCCCCAAACGTGTGTGTGCACCCCAAACATGTGTGTACCCCCAACACGTGTGACCCCCACGCCAGGGCCGGGCAGGGTCTCTGGTCATTGGGGTGCTGGGGGGGGGCACAGGGACACGGGGGGTGGGGCACGGAGGGCTGGTACTGAGGTGTGGGGTGCTGGGATTGGGGTGCTGGGATAGGGGTACCCCGGGGCACTGGGTGCCAGGGTGCTGAGGCACTGGGGTGCTGGGGTACTGGGGTGCCAGGGTGTTGATGCCTGGAGATCTGGGGGCAAGGGGATGCCAGGACATTGGGGTACCGGGGTGCCAGGGTGCCCAGATTTAGGGTACTGGGGTACCGGGGTGCCAGGATAGTAGGGGGCTAAGATTTAGGGTACTAGGGTGCCCAGATTTTGGGTACTGGGGTGCCCAGATTTTGGGTACCGGGGTGCCAGGATGGAGGGACACTGGGCCGTGTGGGGACGGGGATACCGGCGTGATGAGGTCCTGGGGTGCCCAGGTCCTGGGGTGCCCAGACAACGGGCACTGAGGGGGCCAAGGCTTTGGGGTTCCATCGGGGGTCCCCTCGGGGTGCCCCCCAGGGCGGGATGCCCCATGGGCTGATCCCGTTGGCGGTGCCCGTGGCACGGGCCGCGGGCAGGATGGATCCCCGCGCTGTTCCAGCCGCTGTTCCCGGCGCCTGGAATTTTCCCGGTTCAGCCGAGGTGCCGCGCGTTTATTTTTGGGTGGGGTTATTTTTGGGTGCCCGGCGCTGGGCACGTGACGCGCGGGCATCGCGTCACCCCCGGACCACTTGTCACCCACCCCTCCTCCCCTCCTACCCCCCCCAAATCCTGGGAACGGGGACTCCCGATCCCACCCGGCCCCCGGGATGGGGTCTGGGCACGGCCCAGGGGAGGGAAATTCGCGACCTGAGCGGGATTTTGGGGATGGAAAATGAGGACCCCCAGAAGGGGGCACGTTGTGTGTGTGTGTGGGGGTCACTGCCCCCATCCCAGTTCCCCAGTGCTGTACTGGGAGCAAGGCGGAGGGTGGGGTTTGAGCTGGGGGCGGCCAGAACTGGGGAGGGGGAAGAGCCCCTCTGAGTGTCCCCCGTGCCCCAAAACCCCACCCTGTGCCCCCACACTGCGGATCTGCCCCCTTCCCCCGAGGGTCCCCCGCCCCCACCTGTAACCCCCACCCCTTTTTGGGAAACTGCGCAGCCTCGAGGGGTCCCCGTGTCCCCCCGCCCCTCTCTCGTGGTGGGGGCACAGCGGGGCTCTCCCCACGGGGTCTCGGGGCTGGGGGGCGGGTTGCCGGGTGGGCGGGCGGCTCTAGGACCCGGCGGGCGGGCGGAGCGGAGCAGCCCCGCCGCAGCCGCCTGGCCCCGGCAGCCCCCGCCGCCCCGGGACCCCCCTCGGCACCGGGGACACCCCCGGCACTGGGACACCCTCGGACCCCCAACCCTCGGGCCGGCCCAGGAAGCCCCCAGGTAAGTGATGGGTGGTGGGGGAGACCTGCAGGGCGATGCCCGGGAGGGAGGAGGGTGATGGGACCACCGCCGTGGGGTGGGAGGGGGTGATGGGACCCCCTCGTGGGGTGGGAGGGTCCCCGAGCCCTGGGGGTGATGGGGAGGAGGAGGCGGGGAGAAGGGGTGGGGAACCTGCCATTGCACCCCCATTCCATCACCGCCCCACCTGTCCCACTCCCCGCTGGGAACACCCGGGGTCTGGGTGGCCCCAAATTCCCCCTGGTGTGGCCCTCCTCCCGATCCCCGCCGAGCTCGGAGTGTGTGGGGGGTCACACAAGGCCCGGGAAGCGCCGGGGTTGAACCCGCGTGGGGGAGGGCTGGGGAGGGACCCCCTTCATTCCCAGGAACCCCCGTAGGCAGCCCCGCTGCGGTGGTTTGGGTTGAAACGTTGGAATTTGGGGGGTTTAGCCCGGAATTGCTCTTTTTTTTGGGGGGGGAAGAGGCTTTTGGGTAGAGAGGGGGGGCGTTGGGGGATCGTGGAGAGGGCCTGGGAGTGATGGGGTTGTGTGTGTGTGGGGTGTCACAGCTGAGCTGAGGCCCCCCGGGCTCTCAGGGGTCCCCAAAGCTGCCCCCCTTTGATGGCTCCCTCCCCCGCTGCCCGGGGCTGTGGGTAGGGGAGTCACAACAGAGCTGAGCCCTCCCAGGGCTCTCAGGGGTCAGCTGTGACCCCCTCGGGTTCTCAGGGGTCCCTCCAGGGCCTCCACCCCGCCCCCAACAGCTCCACTTTGGGGTTGCACTTGGGGTCTCCCAGAGTTGTTCCCCCCAAAGCTCCACCTTCCCCAGCTCAGCTCTGACTCCCCGGGCCTCAAGGGTCCCTCGGGGTCTCCCTCCCCCAGGCACCTGGGGCTGTGGGTGGGGGTTACAACTGAGCTGAGCCCCCCTTCCCATGGCTCTCAGGAGTCCCCCCGTGTTGTCGCCCGCCCCTCCCATCATCCCCCTCTGCTGTCACCCCCTGGCTCTCAGGCCCCCAGGACCCCCTAAGACCCCTGGGGGCTTGCAGCTGGGAGTGGTCTCCAGCCTCAGCTCTCAGGTGTCCTTTCAGGGTTCCCCAAAGACCCCCGGGTGCAGCTGGGGGGGCTCAGCTCAGCTCTCAGCCCCCTCCTTCTGACCCCTCCCCTCCCCAGGCCCCCCCTTCTCCGAGGACCCCCCAGATGAGCACGACCGGGGGCACCTTTGGGTGCTCTGATCACCCTCGAGCCCCCTCCCAGCCCCCCGAGCCCCCAGCGATGTGAGCCCCGTGCGATGCCCAGCGCAGGATGGAGCCCTCGCTGCCCTCCCCGTGGGGCTGGAACGGCTCCCGAGGAGGGGGGGCCCGGCCCCCCAACAACGCCAGCGCCGAGGGCAAGGCCAAGGACGGCGGGGGGGCCGCGCGGGCCGTGGGGTTGCTCTTCATGGTGCTGCTCGACCTGACGGCCCTGGTGGGCAACGCGGCCGTCGTGGGGGTGATCGCCAGGACCCCCGCGCTGCGCAAGTTCGTCTTCGTGTTCCACCTGTGCCTCGTGGACCTGGTGGCCGCGCTGACGCTGATGCCGCTGGAGATGCTGGTGGGCTCGGCGCTGGGGGGCTCGCCGGGGCTCTGCCGCCTCTACCTGTTCCTGCTGGTGTGCCTGAGCTCCGCCTGCATCCTCTCCATCTCCACGCTCAGCCTGGAGCGCTACTACTCCGTGGTGCACCCTCTGCGCTACGAGGCGCACATGACGCCCACGCTGGCCGCGGGGGTCCTGGCGGGCGTGTGGCTCAAGGCCGTGGCCACCTCGCTGGTGCCCGTGCTGGGCTGGCTGTCCCCGGAGCGTCCCCACGCGGGGCAGGGCTGCTCGCTGCGCTGGAGCCCCGGCGCCGCCTGCAAGGTCTTCGTGGCCTTCCTGGCCGCCTTCTACTTCGCGCTGCCGCTGCTCGTCATCGTGGTCACCTACTGCCGCATGTTCCGCGTGGCCCGCGTGGCCGCCGCGCAGCGCGGCCCGCAGCCCACCCGCCTGGGGGAGACCCCCCCGCCGCCGCCCCACGCGGGCCGGGGGTCGCTCGGCAGCCGCTCGCCCATGGTGACCCCTCTCCGGGGGTGAGCGGGGTCCGCGCCTGCAGCACTCCCACGGCACGCCGGGCGCGGGGCAAGGCGGCCGCAGTGCCGCTGGCCGTGGGGGGCCAGTTCGTGCTCTGCTGGTTGCCTTTCTTCTCCTTCCAGCTCTACGCGGCGCTGGCGGGGAGCGGGAGGAGGAGGAGGAGGAGGAGGGCTCGCGGGGGGCGATGATGATGCTGGAGGGCGGGGGTCCCGCCGAGACCGTGGTGACCTGGCTGGGGTTCTGCTGCTTCACGTCCAACCCGCTGTTCTACGGCTGCCTCAACCGGCAGATCCGCGCCGAGCTGGCCCGGCTCGTCGCGACCCTCCTCAAGCAGCCCCCCGAGGAGGGCTGCGCCTGCCCAGCCGCGAGGGCTCCATCCAGGAGAACTTCCTGCAGTTCCTGCAGAGCACGGGAGACTCCGAGCCCCCCGCCCCCTCCGCCGCGGGGACCCCCACGCAGGATCTGTCCCCGCTCCCGGCACCCCAAAAGGGGCCCGTCTCCCTCCACGGGCACCCCAAAGGGGTCTGCCCCCACCCCTTCCCTGTCGCCCCTGTGGGGTCGGGGGTCCCACGGCCGCCCCACAGGGTCCTGCCCTCTTTCCCCCCGTGGATTTTCGCATCCCGGGGCAGGTGGGGAGGACGCGGGGGGAAGGGGGAGGGAGGGGGCGATGGGGGTGGGCAGGCTCCGGGGGTCGGGCAGGGCAGGGCTGTAGCGTGTTTGTTTTGGGGTTTGTCGCGGGTAAATGTGGATGTGAGGGGAGAGGTGGTCCTGGTCACTCCGTGTGGGGGATGGGGGTGACACGAGGGGGCACACAGAGATGGGGTGGGGGAGCGTCCCACAGTGGTCACTGGGGGTGGAGGTCCTCATTGCTGCCGCCACAGGGGATCTTGGGGGGTCTGGGGGAGGATCTGAGGGGTCTGTGGGGCTCTGATGGGTCTGAGGGAGGGTCTGAGGGGTCTGGGAGGTTTTGAGGTGTCTGAGGGAGGGTCTGACGGGTCTGAGGGAGGGTCTGAGGGGTCTGAGGGAGGGTGTGGCGGAGGATCTGATGGGTCAGGGGGGCTCTGAGGGAGGGTCTAGGGGGCTCCGAGGGATCTGGGGAAGGCTCTGATGGGCTTTGAGGGCTCTGAGGGAAGGTCTGGGGGGCTCTGAGGGCTCTGGGGAAAGCTCTGGGGGCTCTGAGGAGTCTGGGGGATTCTGAGGGGTTTGGGGGGCTCTGAGGAGTCTGAGAGAGGGTCTGGGGGTTCTGAGGGGTTTGGGGGGCTTTGAGGAGTCCGAGGGAGGGTCTGGGGGGCTCTGAGGGCTCGGTGGCCGCCATGGACTCCCCGGAGCCCCTCGGGGACTACAACTCCCACCATGCCCCGCGCACCGGGGCGGAAATGCCCTCACTTCCCATCATGCCCCGCGGTACCGAGGCGGAAGCGCCTCTCGTTCCCACCCCCAGGAACTCCATTTCCCGTCATGCCCCGCGCCCGCCACCGGAAATCCAGAACTACCCGCTCCGAGACGGCTTCGGCCCCGCTCCTGCTCCCTGATCCCGGTCCTTGATCCCAAATCCCTATCCCAGAAGTGAAGCCTTTGTTTCCTGCGGGACCGAGGCCCAAGTGTCGCTCCGTCACATACTTAGAACTACATTTCCCATCATGCACCGCGCCCAGGATAGGAAATCCGGCCTCGCCTCAGGAGCTGCCCGGGCCGAGGTCGCTCCGGTCCCGCTCGCACTCTCAGTCACAATCCCTTTTCCCGATCCCGATCGTTGATCCCAATCCCGGGCGCGAAGCCATCCCGGGAACTCCATTTCCCATCATGCCCCTCCACTCTGAACTCCATTTCCCGTCGTGCCCCGCGGCCAACGCCGGAAACCCAGACCCTCTCCTGTCCCACTCCCGCTCCCCGATCCCAAATCCCGCTCCCAGAAGCGAAACCGTTGTTTCCCGATCCCAATCCCGGGAGCGAAGCCCTGCGATGGAATCCCGGGACGGATCGCTACCATCCCGGGAACTCCCATTTCCCATCATGGTCCCCTCGCATCTCTGAACTACATTTCCCATCATGCCCCGCGCCCGGCCCCGGAAATCCGGCGCCGCCTGAGGAGCCGCCCGGGCCCCTCATCCCAAAAATCCCCGAATAAAAATCCCGAATCAAATCCCAAATCCCGGCCCGGCGGCCCCGCCGGCGCCATGGGGTGCACGCTGAGCGCCGAGGACAAGGCGGCGGTGGAGCGGAGCAAAATGATCGACAGGAACCTCCGCGAGGACGGCGAGAAAGCGGCCAAGGAGGTGAAGCTGCTGCTGCTCGGTGAGCGCGGGGGGGGAACTTGGGGAGGATTTGGGGAGGATTTGGGGAGGATTTGGGGGGCTCAGGAGGGGATTTGGAGGGAACTGGGGGAATCCGAGGGGGATTTAGGGGAGAATGGGGGATTTTGGAGGGGGTGAACTGGGGGTCTCTGGGCTGCGGGAGGGATTTAGAGGGGGAAAGGGTGGGGGGGTCTCCTGCCCTTAGGGGAGTTTTTGGGGGTCTTCTGCTCTTAGGTTTTTTTGGGGGGGGGTCTCCTGCTCTTGGGGGAGATTTTGGGGGTGTTGTGACCTCAGGAGGGGATTTGGGGGGATCGGGAGAGGGGAAATCAGGGTCTCCAGATCCCAATGGGGGGGGGGATGGGGGTCCCTTGAGAGACTGAGGAGGGTCCTGAGGGATCCCTGGGGACATTCCAAGGGATCCTGGGGATGTTCCCAAGGAATCCTGGTGCCTGAGGAGGATCCCTGGTCCTCTTTTCCTGGGAGGGGGCTCTGATTTTTCCCGGGATGTCTCCCCTTGGATTTTCCCTCTGGAACACCCTCCTTGTCCCACGGGATGTTCCAGGAGCTCCCGACCCCTTTTCCAGCCTGGAAATCTCTCCCAGATCTTTCTCCTGGGTTTCCAAACCAGGGTGGTGATTCCTGGGAATGCTGGAATCTCCCCCTCCCTCCCAAAACTTGGGAAGGGAGCAGTGGAGATGGGAAATCAGGGGGCAGGGGGATTCCCTGGAATTCCAGCAGCCTGGAATGGTTTGGGGTGGAAGTTCCAACCCCTCCCGCTGTGCCGGGGGGGAACTCTGAGTTTATCCCGCCTGGATTGCAGATTTCTTGGAAAAAACAGTGTGGGATCCGTGATTGGATCCACCAGGGTTGTTCCCACCTTTGGGGAGCGATGAATCCCCAATCCCAGCTTCCCAGGCACCTCTGGAATCCGGGAATTCCGAGGTTTCTGGGCGGGTGAACTCCCAGAGGCCGCAAACAAAACGTGGGGGGGACGGGCCAGGAGCGATTCCAGCGGCAATTCCCGAGGAATCTCCTCCTCCAGCCGCATCCCCTTGGAATTCTCGGCGTTCCCTTCGGAATTCCCGGCGTTCCCTTTGGAATTCCCGGCGTTCCCTTCAGAATTCCCGGCATTCCCTTCAGAATTCCCAGCGTTCCCTTTGGAATTCCCAGTGTTCCCTTTTGAATTCCCAGTGTTCCCCTCAGAATTCCCAACATCCCCTTCAGAATTCCCGGCATTCCCCTCAGCATTTCCAGCATTCCCCTCAGAATTCCCAGTATTCCCTTCAGAATTCCCAGTATTCCGCTAAGAATTCCCAGTGTTCTGTTTGGAATTCCCGACAGTCCCTTCAGAATTTCCAGCATTCCCCTCAGAATTCCCGGCATTCCCTTCAGAATTCCTGGTGTTCCCCTTTTGAATTCCCAGCGTTCCCCTCAGAATTCCTGGCGTTCCCTTTGGAATTCCTGGCGTTTCCCTCGGAATTCTCAGCATCCCCCTCAGAATTCCTGGTGTTCCCTTGGGAATTCCCAGTGTTCATCCGGCTGTTCTCCCTGCTTTCCAGGCGCGGGCGAGTCCGGGAAGAGCACCATCGTGAAGCAGATGAAGTGAGTGATTCCTGGGATTCCTGGGGGGTGGGATGGGTGGATCCAGGCTCATCCCCGCTCCCCTGGCCGCAGGATCATCCACGAGGACGGCTATTCCGAGGAGGAGTGCCGGCAGTACCGGGCCGTGGTTTACAGCAACACCATCCAGTCCATCGTGGCCATCGTGCGCGCCATGGGCCGGCTGCGCATCGACTTCGGGCACCCGCGCGTGCCGTGAGTGACCCCATCCCAGCGGGATAACAACGGGATACCCACGGGAATGGGAGAGGGACCGGGGCTGGACAGGGATAGGTCGCGGCTGGGAGTGGCCCAGGAGCCAGCCGGGAGTGGGAGCGGGATGAGGGATCCATCAGGGCTGGGAGTGTTCAGGACCCACCTGGCAATGGGCTTGAGATGGGAGAGAATCCAGGGATCCATCAGGATCCATCAGGGCTAGGAGTGTCCAGGATCCAGGATCCAGTCGGGAATGAGTGTGCAACAAGGGATTCTATCAGAGCCAGGAATGTCCTGGGATTCCACTCTGGGAATGAGCTCGGGATGAGGGACTGGCCATGGATCCACTGGGGCTGGGAGTGGCCTGGGAGCCAACCAGGAATGTGCTCGGGATGGGGGATTGGCCAGGGATCCATCAGGGCTGGAAGTGTCCCAAGAACCAACCAGGAGTGGGAGTGGGATGAGGGAGGAGCCAGGGATCCCTCAGGGCCAGGAGTGTCCCAGGATTCCACTCTGGGAATGAGCTCGGGATGAGGGACTGGCCAGGGATCCATCAGGGCTGGGAGTGTCCAGGATCTGCCTGGGGATGGGCTTGAGATGAGGGAGGACTCAGGGATCCATCAGGGCTGGGAATGGCCTGGGATTCCAGTCTAGGAATGGGCTCGGGATGAGGGACTGGCCAGGGATCCATCAGGGCTGGGAGTGTCCAAGATCCAGGATCCAACTGGGAATGGGTGTGCAACAAGGGATTCCATCAGGGCCAGGAGTGTCCTGGGATTCCACTCTGGGAATGAGCTCAGGATGGGAGACTGGCCAGGGATCCATCAGGGCTGGGAGTGTCCAAGATCTGGGATCCAATTGGGAATGGGTGCGGGACAAGGGATTCCCTCAGGGCTGGGAGTGTTCAGGATCTGCCTGGGAATAGACTCGAGATGAGGGAGGAGCCAGAGTTCCATCAGGGCTGGGAATGGCCTGGGATTCCACTCTGGGAATGGGCTTGGGATGAGGGAGGAGGCAGGGATCCATCACAGCTGGGAGTGTCCAGGTTTTGGGATCCAACCAGGAATGGGAGCAGGATGGGGGGCTGGCCAGGGATCCATCAGGGCTGGGAGTGACCGGGATCCAACTGGGAATGGGTGTGTGACACGGGATTCCATCAGGGCCAGGAGTGTCCTGGGATTCCACTCTGGGAATGGGCTCAGGATGGGAGACTGGCCAGGGATCCATCAGGGCTGGGAGTGGCCTGGGAGCCAACTGGGAATGGAAGCGGGATGAGGGATTCCATCAGGACTGGGAGTGTCCCGGGATCCAGGATCTGCCTGGGAATGGATTTAGCACAAGGGAGTATCCAGGGATTCCTCAGGGACGGAGTGTCTGGGATCCCCCATGGTTTCCCCTGGGAACGGTCTTGGGATGAGAGAGGATCCAAGAATCCGTCAGCACAGCGGGATTGGGGGATTTCATCCCAGTTGGATCTGGGCTCTCCTCATTCCCTACTTCTGGAACTGGGGCTATTTGGGAGTGGTGGGGGGGGTGGGAGGTGACATTCCCGGGATTCCTGGGAATGAGGGGGGCTGAGCTCACTCCGTCATTCCCGCTGTCCGCAGGACGATGCCCGGCAGTTGTTTGTCCTGGCGGGCAGTGCCGAGGAGGGGACGATGACGGCCGAGCTGGCCGGGCTGATCCAGCGCCTCTGGAGCGATCCCGGCGTGCAGGCCTGCTTCGGCAGATCCCGGGAATACCAGCTCAACGACTCCGCCTCCTAGTGAGGAGCTGTGGGATCGGCCCTGGGATGAGGGGAGGGAGATTCCTGTGGGATCCTGGGGGGGATTCCTGGGGATGGGATGGGATGGGATGGGATGGGATGGGATGGGATGGGATGGGATGGGATGGGATGGGATGGGCTGCAGCAGGGAGTACTGGGGAACACGGGAATGGTTTGGGATTGCAGCCTGGAATCGTTTGGGATTTAAGCCCAGAATGGTTTGGGATTGCAGCCGATGGTAAAGGATGCTCAGATGGTTGAGATTTCAGCTGGAGCTCAGAGGAGTTTAGGTGGATGGTCCTGAGGCCTTAAAGTGACTCCTTCCAGGGCTGTATCCTCAGGGAATGCTGGGAAGGAGGCTTGGGATGGATCTGCCTGGATTGGGATGCACAGGGATCCCATCCTGGCACAGGGATCCATCCCATCCTGGCACAGGGATCCCATCCTGGCACAGAGATCCATCCCATCCTGGCACAGGGATCCATTCCTGGCACAGGGATCCATTCCTGGCACAGATCCCATCCCATCCCATCCTGGCACAGGGATCCCATCCTATCCTGGCACAGATCCCATCCTGGCACAGGGATCCATTCCTGGCACAGATCCCATCCTGGCACAGGGATCCCATCCCATCCTGGCACAGGGATCCATTCCTGGCACAGGGATCCCATCCCATCCCGGCGCAGATCCCATCCTGGCACAGGGATCCATCCCATCCCATCCCATCCCATCCCATCCCATCCTGGCCCAGCTCCCCCTCCCTCCCCCCTCTCACCTCCCCCCATAGATGATCCCAAATCCCGCTGTTTCTGGGCGAGGGGTCGGGACTGGAGCCTCTCCCCTGGTGCCTCCCGATCCCACATTCCCACCCCTCAATCCCATCCCTGTTTTCCCTGGCTCAGCTACCTCAATGACCTGCAGAGGATCTCCCAGCAGAGCTACATCCCCACCCAGCAGGACGTGCTGCGCACCAGGGTCAAAACCACGGGCATTGTGGAGACCCACTTCACCTTCAAGGACCTCTACTTCAAGTGAGTGATGGTCTCAGCCATTCCAGAGGGATGGGAAATCCCTGGATAACCCCTGGTCCTGTCCCAAAGGGATGGGAGAGCCCTGGATAACCCCCAGTCCTGGTTTAGTGTCCTTCTCTGGGGGGAAATCCATGGGCATCGTGGAGACTCCTTTCACCTTCAAGGACCTGCATTTCCCAAGGAGGGACAATCCCAGCCATTCCAGAGGGCTGGGAGAATCCCTGGAAATCCCTGATGCTGGTTTAGTGTGTCCCAAAGTGATGGGAGATCCCTGGATAGTCCCTGATCCTGGTTTAGTGTCCTTCCCTGGGGGGAAAACCGAGGGGATTGAGGAGATTCGTTTCACCTTCAAGGACCTGCATTTCCAGGGAGGGGCAATCCCAGCCCATCCCTGTGTCCCAAAGGGCTGGAAAATCCCTGGAGAACCCCCAGTCCTGGTTTGATGTGTCCCACAGCAGTGGGAGATCACTGGAAAATCCCTGATCCTGGTTTAATGTCCTTCCCTGGGGCTGAAAACCACGGGAATCGGAGCTGCATTTCCAGGGAGTGACATTTCCAGCTCTTCCCAAAGACAGTGCCAGCCCTTCCCTGTGTTCCAAAGGGCTGGAAAATCCCTGGACAAGCCCTGCTCCCGGTTCACTCGTCCTTCCCTGGGAAGGCTTTTGATTTGATTTCCCTTCTTCTGTTCTTTCCAGCTGCTTTTCCCTCGGGATCACACCCACACAGGTACCTCGCTGCTCCTTTTCCAGGCCCCCCATCCCAAAAAAAAACCCGGCTAAAAGGAGCCCTGAGTGGAATTTGACCCCTTCCCGTGGCACAGGGAGCTCTCCATGTGCTCCTCCAGGAATTCCAGCCTGGATGGGGCTCTCCTGGCCCCTCTTCCCTCTTTCCCACCTTCCTTGCTGCTCAGGAATTCCTTGCTTGGAATGCCCGGGGGTTGCTCCTGGAGCTCTCCCTGTGGGAATTCCCGGGTGTTTGTGGCTGGTTTTTCCCTGTTTGGAGCTTTTCCCTGTGAATCCCATCCCTAAAAAAGCACTCCAGTGGCTTCTCCAGAGCTTGTGTTTGCTTGGAAATCCCGAGGTTTTTATGGAATTCTGGGCTGGGTTGGGTTGGGAAGGACCCTGAAGCTCATCCAGTGCCCTGGGCAGGGACACCTCCCGTTATCCCAACTCGCTCCAGCTTTATCCAGCCTGGCCTTGGGCGCTTCCAGGGATGGAGCATCCCCTGGGAATTCCATCCCAGCCCCTCCCAGGATCCCAATATCCCATTCCCACGAATACAGGAGCTCCAGGGCTGGAATTTGGGAGTCCTCAGGGAGGCTCCTCCTCCACGGATCCCCCACAGTGGGTTCAGCCCTGCAGGATCTCCTGGAATCTCAGGCACTTCCCACCTTCCCAGGGGGTTTGCGGCACAGGGAAGGTGGGAATGGAACCGTGGAATTCCCTCCCTGTGGGAACAAACCCACGGCCAGGACTTGTGGGTTGAGCTGATTAAATTCATTAAATCCCATCCCATCCCATCCCATCCCTGGGCAGGGACACCTCCCCCCATCCCAGGCTGCTCCAGCCTGGCCTTGGACACTCCCAGGGATGGGACATCCCCTGGGAATTCCCTCCCAGGGAGGAATTCCCTCTCAATATCCCATCTAACTCTCTGGCAGTGGGAAGCCATTCCCTGTGTCCTGTCCCTCCATCCCTTGTCTCAAATCCCTCTCCAGCTCTCCTGGAGCCCCTTCAGACCTGGAAGGGGCTTTAAGGTTTCCCTGGAGCCTTCCCTTCTCCAGGGCAACATTCCCAGCTCTCCCAACCTGGCTCCAGAGCAGAGGGGCTCCAGAATCCTGGAATCCCAGGCTGGTTTGGGTGGGAAGGGACCTCAAATCCCATCCCATTCCCCCCATCCCAGGCTGCTCCAACCCGGCCTTGGGACACTCCCAGGGATGGGGCATCCCCTGGGAATTCCATCCCAGCCGCTCCAGCAATCCCTTCCCGATATCCCATTGGATCTGATCCGTTTTTCCCGCCGTTCCCAGGATGTTTGACGTGGGGGGGCAGCGCTCGGAGCGCAAGAAGTGGATCCACTGCTTCGAGGGCGTCACTGCCATCATCTTCTGCGTGGCCCTCAGCGACTACGACCTGGTGCTGGCCGAGGACGAGGAGATGGTGCGGGATCCTGGGATTCTGGGATTCTGGGAGAGGGGGATTGGGGGACTGGAGGAGGAGAGCCTGGAATGGCCCGCAGGAACCGCCCCGGTGGGGTCAGTCCCGCAGGAGCTGCTCCGGGTCCTTCCATGGGATTAGTCCAGGTCCTTTTCCACGGGATTAATCCAGGTCCTTTTCCATGGGATTAATCCAGGTCCTTCCATGGGATTAATCCAGGTCCCTTTCCATGGACTCAGTCCCTCAGGAATTGTCCCTTCCCCTGGGTCAATCCCTCAGGAACTGCTCCATCCTGGATCCCTTTCCATGGGATCAATCCAGGTCCCTTTCCGTGGGGCCAGACCTTCAGGAACTGCTCCCATGGGGTCAATCCCTCAGGAACTGCTCCAACCTGGATCCCTTTCCATGTGTCAGTCCCTCATTAACTGTTCCAGGTCATTTCCATGGGATCAGTCCAGGTCCCTTTCCATGAGCTCAGTCCCTCAGGAATTGCCCCAATCCATGTCCCTTTCCATGAGCTCATTCCCTCAGGAATTGTCCCTTTCCATGAGCTCATTCCCTCAGGAATTGCCCCTTCCCACGGGCTCATTCCCTCAGGAATTATCCTTTTCCATGGGCTCATTCCCTCAGGAATTTCCCCCTCCCAGGGTTGGGGTTGGAGGGGGAGGTGACCCCCCTTTCCCTGCCCCCATCCGTGTCCCTCCGTCCCCAGAACCGGATGCACGAGAGCATGAAGCTCTTCGACAGCATCTGCAACAACAAGTGGTTCACCGACACCTCCATCATCCTCTTCCTCAACAAGAAGGACCTGTTCGAGGAGAAGATCCGCAAGAGCCCCCTCACCATCTGCTACCCCGAGTACTCAGGTACCGGATCCACCCCCTGGAGCAGGGATGGGCCTCTCCAGCCCTTGGGAATCCCACGGGAATGCCGGCTCAGAGCCCGGCAGAGTGAGCTGGGTCCTGCTCTGGGCCCTTCCAGCCCCAGCCATTCCATGGTTCCATGATTTTAAGGTCCCTCCCAACCCAAACCATTCCATGGTTTATCCCTCTTTTCCTTTAAGATCCTCCCAACCCAAACCATGACTTTAAAGTCCTGATTCCATGACTTTAAAGTCCTTCCAATCCAACCATTCCATGACTTTAAGGTCCCTCCCAACCCAGCCATTCCATGATTTGTCCCTCTTTTCCTTTAAGACCCTTCCAACCCAACCATTCCATAACCTCAAGGTCTCTTCCCACCCAACCATTCCTTGATTTTAAGGTCTCTTCCCACCCACCCATTCCATGGTTTTAAGGTCCCTCCCAACCCAACCATTCCATGATTTTAAGGTCTCTCCCACCCAACCATTCCATGGTTTCAAGGTCCCTCCCAACCAACCATCCTACGATTTTAAGATCCCTTCCCACCCACCCATCCCTCAATTCCACAGCTGGTCCCTCTTTTCCTTTAAGACCTTTCCCACCCACCCATCCCATGATTTTAAGCTCCCTTCCTTCCCAACCATTCCATAACTTCAAGGTCTCTCCCAACCAACCAACCATTCCATGATTTTAAGGTTTCTCCCCACCCACCCATCCCATAATTCTACCATTTATCCCTCCTTTTCTTTCAGTCCCTCCCAACCCAACCATTCCTTGATTTTAAGATCCCTTCCCACCCAACCATTCCTTGATTTTAAGATCCCTTCCCACCCAACCATTCCATGGTTTTAAAGTCCCTTCCAACCCAACCATTCCATGATTTCAAGGTTCCTTCCCACCCAACCATCCCATAATTTTAAGGTCCCTCCCAACCAACCATCCCACGATTTTAAGATCCCTTCCCACCCACCCATCCCTCAATTCCACAGCTGGTCCCTCTTTTCCTTTAAGACCTTTCCCACCCACCCATCCCATGATTTTAAGCTCCCTTCCTTCCCAACCATTCCATAACTTCAAGGTCCCTCTCAACCCAACCAGTCCATGATTTCAAGGTCCTTTCCCACCCAACCATCTCATGAATTTAAGGTCTCTCCCACCCAATGGTGGGAGAGAAACCATCCCATGGTTTCAAGGTCCCTCCCAACCACCCATCCCACACAATTCCACCATTTATCCCTCCTTTCCTTTCAGTCCCTTCCAACCCAACCACTCCGTGATTTCAAGGCCCCTTCCCACCCACCCATTCTGTGATTTTAAGCTCCCTTCCTCCCAACCTTTCCATAACTTCAAGGTCCCTCCCAACCCACCCATCCCATGGTTTCAAGGTCCCTCCCAACCCAACCATTCCATGATTTTAAGGTCCCTTCCCACCCAACCATTCCATAACTTCAAGCTCCCTCCCCACCCGCCCATCCCACCTCCATCCCCCTCCCCTCCCCTCCCATCTCTCCGCCCCTCCCCCCATTCCCGTCGGTGCCCGAATCCCGGGATTTGTGGCCCTTCCCAGGCTCCAACACGTACGAGGAGGCGGCCGCCTACATCCAGTGCCAGTTCGAGGAGCTGAACCGGCGGCGGGACACGAAGGAGATCTACACGCACTTCACCTGCGCCACCGACACCCGCAACGTGCAGTTCGTGTTCGACGCCGTCACCGACGTCATCATCAAGAACAACCTCAAGGAGTGCGGCCTCTACTGAGGGAGCGCCGGGAACGGCGCCGGGAACGGCACCGGGAATGAACGGCGGCCCCGGAGCGGGAGAGGCGTCGGCACAACCTCCCTGCTTCCCGGGGACCTGCCCGGGCACCGGGATTTGGGGAGTGGGGGTGGAGCCTCCTGGGATGAGGTGGAGTCTTCTGGAATGGGGGTGGAGCCTCTCGGCATCGCTGGAAAATGAGATCTGCCTTTGTTCCACCGGGATTCCAGCGGGATTCCAATGGGATTTCAGTGGGATTCCAACAGCATTCCAACCAGATTGCAGCCTGATTCTGGCCAGATTCCAGCCCTTGGATTCCAGCAGGATTCCTGTGGGATTCCAGCCTGATGATTCCTGTGGGATTCCAACCAGATTCCAGCCCTTGGATTCCAGCCTGATTCCTGTGGGATTCCAGCCTGATTCCAGTGGTATTCCAGCAGGATTCCAGTGGGATTCCAGCCTGATGATTCCTGTGGGATTCCAACCAGATTCCAGCCCTTGGATTCCAGCTGGGTTCCAGCCCAATTCCGACCAGATTGCTGCCAGATCCCAGCCTGATTCCAGTGGCACTCCAGCCAGATTCCAGTAGGATTCCAACCAGATTCCAGCCCAATTCTGGACAGATTCCACCTAGATTCCAGCCCTTGGATTCCAGCCCAATTCCAGCCTGATTCCAGTGGCATTCCAACCAGATTCTGACCAGATTCCAGCCCTTGGATTCCAACTGGATTCCAGCCCAATTCCAACCAGATTGCAGCCAGATTCCAGCCTGATTCCAGTGCAATACCAGTAGGATTCCAACCCAATTTCAGCCTCATTCCAGTGGGATACCATCCTGATTCCAGGGGCATTCCAACTAGATTCCAGCTCTTGGATTCCAGATGGATTCTCACCAGATTGCAGCCTGATTCCAGCGGGATTCCAGTGGGATTCCAGCCAGATTCCAGCCCTTGAATTCCAGCTGGATTCCAGCCCAATTCCAAGCAGATTCCAGCCTGATTCCAGTGGCATTCCAGCCTGATTCCAGTGGCATTCCAAGCAGATTGCAGCCCTTGGATTCCAGCCTGGTTCCAGCCCAATTCCAGCCTCATTCCAGCCTGATCCCAGCCCTTGGATATGTAGCTCTCTCTTCCTTTTTTCTCCCCCATCCCTCTGTTTTTTTAAGGTTATTTTGGGTGGTTTTGTTCCACGCAGGAAACTTTCCCTTCCCTAAACTTTGTTGCTCTCAGCCTTGTTTTAAAAATAATAATAAAAAAACCAAGAATAATTAAAAAAAAGACCCAAAAAAACCCCACCAAAAAAACAATTAACTGGTTTTTTTTCCCCGGTTTTTCCGCTTTGCCGGAGAAGGGAGGGAAGAGCTTCCATGGGAATTCTGAGGAGGGGGAAAGATTCCTTGTGCTCTTTGATGGGAATGAGGTGGAATTCTGGGTGCAGGGAAGTTCCTTGTGGTGCAACATTCCAGGAATCCCGGTGGGAATCCCAGCCCTGCAGGTGGGACCTTTCCGAGGACTCTTCCTTAGAATTCCGGGATAAATCCCTTGGGGAAGCTCTCAGCACCTCCTTCCTCTGGAATTCTTTCCAAGCTCCCTGGAGCTCTGCCTGCCTCCCCTGGGTGGGATTCCCAACCCCAGGTGGGATCTGGAGATCCAGGTGATCCCAAGAGCTGGGAATGGGTGGAAAGGATGGAAACCCCCTGGATCCAAGCTCTGGGAAGCAGGGAATGAAGGACACCCCGGGTCATGCACATTCCTTTATTGTTGTTTTTCCTACTGAAGTGAAGCTGGAAGTGAAGGGGGGGGGTTGGAAAAATCAGTGCAGGGAGCAGGGAAAAGGAGAATCCAGGGATTTACAGGGGTCACCTACGGATTATTTACAGTCAGAGAGAGCAACCGCAGCTCTAAAATAGCAGAGTGAAAATGCTTCGAGCAACCATTTCCTCTTTATCCAGCCCCATTCCCCAGGGCTGGAATTGGGATTCCCTCCCCCTTCCCCCCCCCCAGCCCTGAGGAATTCCCACATTTCTCCTGCCAAAGGGCTGGGGTGGATTCCCAGGAAAGGGGCTGGGGGGTTCCCAGGAGCCACCAGGAGGGGACTCAGCTTCCTCCTCCCCCCAGAATTCCAGCTTGGATCATTCCAGCCCCGATCCAAGGGCAGGAATGGGCTGTGGAGGGATAGCCTGGGGAAGGGGAGGGAGGGAGGGGGGGGAATTCCCATCCCTACCCCCCGAATTCCCTCAGTATTCCCATTCCTGGCTGCGTGTTGGTGCCCAAACCTCCCGTGGATCGCTGGGAACAGGGAGTTTTCCTTGGAAAAAAAAACCCCAACAAAAAATCCACAACAACAACAACAAAAAAAGAGGAAATGGCCACGAAAGGGAGCAGGAAGTTGAGTTCAGCCCCTTCCTAGTTTGGGGTGAAAGGAGGCGGATTTGGGGGCGCTCACAGAAAAAGTGGGAGCGGTGCCGAGTGGAGGGGGTGGTTCTTCCTTTGGCTCTGCTCAGCAGAACGGAGAGACGGGAACGGTTCCTGGGAAAGGGGGAGACAACGGGGGGTTACAGACACAGCCAGGGGCAGGGACACCTTGGCCTTCAGCCCTATGAGGATGAGGATGGAGAATCTCCCACCCTTTGCCTTCCTCCCTATGAGGATGAGGATGGAGCATCTCCCACCCTTTGCCTTCATCCCAGTGATGATGAGGATGAGGATGGAGCATCTCCCACCCTTTGCCTTCATCCCTGTGGGAATGAAGATGGAGCATCCTCCACCTTTTCCCCTGGCCTTCATCCCAGTGATGATGAGGATGAGGATGGAGCATCTCCCACCCTTTGCCTTCCTCCCTATGAGGATGAGGATGGGCCAAATCCACCAGGATGAGCTTCAAACCCTCCGAGTTCCCAACCCCTGGAGCTCCGCGGGTGGGGACAGAGGGAGGGGACAGAAGGGGGACCTGGGGGTGCCCAGGTGGTCCTTCCTGGCATCATCCCTTGGAATCCTGGCATTCCTGTCTCAGGAAGAGTGTGCCAGGGGAGGCTCAGGTGGGACACGAGGAGGAATTTCCTCCTGGAAAGGGTGGTCAGGCCTTGGCAGGGGCTGCCCAGGGAGGTTTGGAGTGCCCACCCCTGGAGGTGTCCAAGGAAGAGCTGGATGTGGCACTCAGTGCTCCGGGCTGGGGGATGAGGTGGGGGGCTCAGGCTCAGGGTGGACTGGGTGGTCTCGGGGGTCTTTTCCATCCTAAACGAGTCTGGGATTCTGTGGGACGGACCCAGCTCTGCTCCTCCTGCTCCTCCTCCTGCTCCTCCTCCTGCTCCTCCCTCTCCTCCTTCCCCCAGCCCCTTTTTGGGATGATCACCCCCATCCCCAACTCTTCTCACCCTCATCCTCTCCCCCCACCCCTTTAAGGCTGGAGCCTCCTCCGCTCATCCCCCTCTCCCCTCCCCTCCCTTTTCCCGCCATTCCCGCCATTCCCATTCCCGGTTTTGCACCTTCCCGGGCTCAGAAGAGGCCGCAGTCCTTGAGGTTCTCTTTGATGATCACGTCCGTGACGGCGTCGAAGACGAACTTGACGTTCTGGGTGTCTGTGGCACAGGTCATGTGGCTGTAAATCTCCTTCACGTCCTTCCTCATGTTCAGGTCCAGGAACTGGGTCTTGATGTAATTCCCGGCGTCCTCGAACGTGTTGGGGCCTGGGCAGGGAAGGGAGGGAAGGGAGGGAAGGTCCTGGAGCCGCTCCCCGCCCTCCCCGCGGGGAGGAGCTCCGGAGAAGGGCCCGAGGGAGGGGGTGAAACTCCCGAAAAAACGTGGATAGATCCCATTTCAAAGCCTTCCAAATTCCCTCCCGATGGTGCGTCCCTCCCCCTCTCAGTTCCAGCCTCTAGGAATGGCACTCAGCGCTCCGGGGGAGATGGTTCTGCTCCCCCTCCTCTTCCTCCTCCTCCTCCCCTTCCTCAGCCCTTCTCGGGATCGGCTCTGATGGTCCCATCCCTAATTTTCGGGATGGAACCGGCTCTGCTCACCCTCATCCCCTTCCCCAGCCCTAATTTTTGGGATGGGACTGACTCTGCTCATCCTCACCCCCTTCTCCTTCCCCGGCCCTTTTTTGGGGGGTGGAACCGGCTCTGATCGTCCGATCCCTTCCCCAGCCCTAATTTTGGGGATGGAGCTGACTCTGCTTATCCCGCTTCCCATCCACTCCATCCCCTCCCGGCTCCATCCCCCGCTCCGGGGGGGTCTCCAGGGGGGTTGGGAAGGCCGGGATTGCTCCGGACTCACCGTCGTACTCCGGGAAGCAGATGCTGAGATGAACCTTCTTGATCTTCTCCTCGAAAAGGTCCTTCTTGTTGAGGAAGAGGATGATGGAGGTGGCTGCGAAGAACTTGTGGTTGCATATACTGTTGAAGAGGTGCAGGGACTCGTGCATCCGGTTCTGGACAGGGAATTGTCACGGATTCAAACCCCCTCTGAGCCCCCCATTCCCAAAAAAAAAAAAAAACACCTTTCCCTGTTTTCCCACGGCAGCCGCCACCCCAGTCCGAAATCCCGGATGAATCCTCAGGGGGGTGCTCTGATCCCTCCCGGCATCGTCAGGAAGGAGGGATTGCAGCGGGAAAATGATCCATGGAAACCGCTCTGATCCATGGAAACCGCTCTGATCCTTCCTGGGATGGTCAGGAAGGAGGGATTGCAGCGGGAAAATGATCCATGGAAACCCCGCGGCCTGCAGGGAAGGGATGGTTTTACCTCCTCCAGATCCCCCCCAGGGCAGCAGCTTTTCCATGTGCAGAGCCCAAATCCTGCCCCGCCCTCCTCGGGAAAGCATTCCAGGCCTCCCGTGGGAAGGGTCCTGAGCTCCCACCCGGCCGTGGGGATGCCCAGGGAAGGAAGATCCCACCCCTGCCCCAGCTCCTGGAGGTGTTTGGATCCCAGGGAATGGCCAGGGAAGCTGGAGGAGCTGGAGCAGCTCCCGCCCTCCTCATCTTCGCCCCTCGGCTCCTGCTTCTTCCCGGGAATGCCCCGTCCTGGGGGTTCCACATTCCTGCTCTCCGGATCTCTGCTCTTTCCCAGGGCTCTGCCGGGGAATCCCGGGCGGGCACCCCTTGGATAATGTCCCTGTGCCCCCATTCCCAGCGCTGGGAGGGCGGGAGCTGCCCCTGCTCCCCTCTCTGCCCCCCCGGGGGGGCACAGGGAGGCCCCTCCAGGCTGGATTTTCCTCCATCCCACCCATTCCTGGCCCGGTGTTTTGGGATCGGGGAACACCAGGAGCTGCTCAGGAGCTTCCCAGGGGGTTCGTAATGGGAAAACCCCTGGATCTGTGATCCAGAGGAAGCCCCAACCCCTGCACTGGGCGGGAACCGGCTCAGCCGCTCCTCCCGCCGGCCCGGGAGGGGATCGGGGAGGGATCGATGGGGATCGGGAGGATCGGGGAGGGATCGATGGGGGATCGGGGAGGATCGATGGGGAGATCGGGGAGGGATTGGGGAGGGATCGATGGGGGATCGGGAGGATCGATGGGGGATCGGGAGGGATCGATGGGGATCGGGAGGATTGGGGAGGGATTGGGGAGGAATTGGGGAGGGATCAATGGGGGGATCGGGAAGGGATTGGGGAGGGATCAATGAGGGGATCGATGGGGGGAATCAGGAAGGGGATCGATGAGGGGGATTGATGGGGGGGATCGATGAGGGGGTTGTGGAGGGGGATCAAGGAGGGGGGCCAGGGAGGGGGATTATAGAGGGGGATCAATAAAAGGGATCTGTGAGGGGGGTCAGGGACGGGGATCAATGAGGAGGATCAATGAAAGGACTGGAAGGATCAATGGAGGGATCAATGAGGGGATCAGTGAGGGGATCAAAGAGCAGGATCACGGAGGGGGTTTGTGGAATGGGATCAAAGAGCGGGATCACAGACTGAGGTTGTTGAAGGGGGCTGATGATCCCACAGGGCAAAGGGTTGTTCCCACTCCTCCTCCCTGCCCCCCCATGGACTCCCGACCCACCACTTCATCGTCCTCCACCAGCACCATGTCGTAGGCGCTCAGGGCCCCGCAGAAGATGATGCAGGTGACGCCCTCGAAGCAGTGGATCCACTTCTTGCGCTCCGAGCGCTGCCCCCCGACGTCGAACATCCTGCGGGGCACGGGGGGTTGGTGTCACACCCACCCCACCCACTCTGGGACGGCCCCTTGGGATGGGGGGGGGCGTGCTTGGGCACCCCAAAATCCGACCCTGATGGTGGGGAAATGTGGAGGGGGGTCCCGGAGGGGCAGGGGCTCCCCCCACCTGAAGTTGAGGTCCTTGACGGAGAACTTGGTCTCGATGATGCCCGTGGTCTTCACCCGGGAGCGCAGCACGTCCTGCTCGTTGGGGAGGTAGTTGGGGGCTGTGATCCTGTCCAGCTGGTTCAGGTAACTGCAGGCACGGGCCGGGGGGGCCGTGACCTGGTGCCGAGGGGCTGCCCCTGGGCCCCCGTCCCCCCCAGCCCTCCTGTTCTCCCCAGTCCCCTGTCCCTGTGCCCGCCTGTCCTTCTGTCCCCCAGTGCTCCCTGTCCCCCTGTCCCAGTGGCCCCTGTCCTCTTGTCCCCCTCACCCCCCTTGCCTCCTGTGTCCCGTCTCCCTGTCCCCCCTGTCCCCTTGTCCCCTGTGCCCGCCGGTCCCCAGTCCCTGTGCCCCCTGTCCCCCAATCCGCCTGTCCCCATGTCCCCTGTCCCCCGTGTACTCGTGTACCCTGTCCCCATGCCCCTTGTCCCTCTCTCCCCTTGTCCCCTCTTCCCCTTGCCCCCTGTGCCCCTTTACCCCATGCCCCTGTCCCCTGTCCCTATGCCCGCCTTCCTCTGTCCCCTGTGTCCCCTGTCCCGTGTCCCTGTCCCGTGTCCCTGTCCCCACTCACTAGGCGGCCGAGTCGTTGAGCTGATACTCCGCGGCGCGGTCAAAGCACGCCTGGACCCCCCCGTCCTTCCAGAGCTTCTTGATGCACGACACGAGCTCGGGGGGCATCGTGCCCTCCTCGATGGAGTCGGCCAGGTTGAACAGAATCCGGCCCTCGTCCTGGGGGGGGACACGCCCTCGTCACCCCCCCCGCCCCCGGGATCCTCCAAACCGAGCACCCTCAGCCTCCCCCGAGCACCCCCAGTCCCCGTGTCACCCCCACCCACCCACGGGATCCCCCAAGGTGCTCTCAGCCCCTCAGACTGCCCTCAGACCCCTGAAAGCACCCTCAGCCCCCTAAAGCACCCTTAACCCCCAAAGCACCCTTAACACCCCCAAAACCACCCTTAACTCCCCCACTCCTCGCCAAAGCACCCTTTAAAACCCCCAAAGCATCCTCAACCCCTCCAAAGCACCCTCAGCCCACCCAAGAACCCTTAACTCCTCCCAAAGCACCCTCAGCCCCCCAAAGCACCCTCAGCCCTCCAGAGCACCCTCAGCCCCCCAAAGCACCCTCAGACCCTCCCCAGCACCCTCAGTGCCCCCAAGCACCCTCAGCCCCCAAAGCGCCCTCGGGCCGGGCAGCACCGACCCCTCTCCCAGGCCCCCTCTCCCTCACCCCGGCTCTGGGGGCTCTTGGGGAGCTCGGGGGGCCTTTCTTGGGGTCTCAGGGGGGGCTCGTGGGGGCACTGACCGCGCAGGCGGACTCTGCGTAGTCGATGCCGAGCGTGGACATGGCTCGGACGATGGCCAGGATGGACTGCAGGATGTTCCCGTAGATGATGGCCTTGAACTCCATGCACTCCTCCTCCGTGTACCCGTCCTGGTGGATGATCCTGGGGGGCACCGCGGCCTCAGCACCCCCTCCCGCTCCCCTTTGGGACGCCCCCGGCCCTCCCCGTGCAGGAGTCAGCGGGTGCCACCAGCGGAGTGACACGGAGGGGGTGATGGGGGTCCTGGGGGGATGGGGGTGGGTCCCCTCTGCCCAGCCCCCCTACTCACTTCATCTGCTTCACGATGGTGCTCTTCCCTGACTCTCCAGCCCCTGGAAAAAGCGTGGGAATCTCAGCGGGGCCGTGACGGGCACCCCGAGGTGACCAGAGCCGCTGTCACTCCCACCCCCGCCCCAGCCCGGGCTCCTGCCATTGTCCCCACGCTCCTGTCCCCCCTCGCTCCGCGTGGGGCCGCAGCGGGGGGCGGTGGGGACCCCCCTGGAGGGGGTCCCTGGGGTCCCACCCGTCCCACCCGCCCGCGGGCGGCGCCGGCCGTGCCTCGTAAGCGGCTTAGGGTGGCCCAGGAAGCCGCTTAGAATTAGGGTGGTAATCGCCTTGACCCCCGGCCCCCCCACCTGGATAAGGCCCACCGCCGCCCCTGACACGGGGGGTCACCCCCTGTCCTGTGGGGTACCCCAGGGAGTCACCCCTTTACCCTTCAGGGTCACCCCTCTGCCCCTTGGGGTCATCCCCTGTTCTTTGGGGTCACCTCTGTACCCCAGGGGGTCACCCCATACCCGGGGGGTCACCCCTTTACCCTTCAGGGTCACCTCCTGCCCCTTGGGGTCACCCCTGTTCTTTGGGGTCACCCCTGTACCCCAGGGGGTCACCCCTTTGCCCTGCAGGGTCACCCTCTGCCCCTTGGGGTGCAGAGGGACCCCCAAGGGACCCCCCCAGGATTTGGGGGTGCTGGTGGCAGGAGCTCCCCAGGCTCTCTGTGACACTCGGGATGTGTCACAGCCCCGCTGTCCCCGTCTCCTCCCCGTGCCCCCCCTCTGTCCCTGCCACCCCAAGGGCCGATGGCACCTCCAGCTCTTCCCAGGGACAGCCCTGGGGACACCCAGGGGGTGGCACAGCCTCTCCTGGCCGGTGGCAGCTCCGAGGGGGAACAGGAGGAGCCCGGGGGGTCCCAATCCCATCTGTGGGGTGGGGACATGGGGACAACCCTTGGGGACACCACACAACCTCCAACGGGGTGGGGACATCGGGACAACCCTTGGGGACACCCCCTGAGCTCCAGCAGGGTGGGGACATCGGGACCACCCTCGAGGACACCCCCTGAGCTCCAATGGGGTGAGGACATGGGGACCACCCCTGGGGACACTCCCCAAGCTCCACCGGGGTGGGGACATCAGGACAATTCTTGGGGACACCCCTCAACCTCCAGTGGGGTGGGGACATCAGGACCACCCTCGAGGACACCCCCTGAGCTCCAGCAGGGTGGGGACATGGGGACAACCCTTGGAGACACTCCTAAACCTCCAACGGGGTGGGGACATCAGGACCACCCTCAGGTACAACCCCTGAGCTCCAACAGGGTGGGGACATGGGGACAACCCTCAGGGACACCACACAACCTCCAGTGGGGTGGGGACATCAGGACCACCCTTGGGGACATCACCCAACATCCACCAGGGTGGGGACATTGGGACAACCCTCAAGGACACCCCCTGAGCTCCACCAGGGTGGGGAAATCAGGACCACCCTTAGGGACACCCCATGAGCTCCACCAGGATGGGAACATTGGGACCACCCCTGGGGACACCCCCTGAGCTCCAGCAGGGTGGGGACACTGGGACCACCCCTGAGGACACCCCCTGAGCTCCACCAGGATGGGAACATTGGGACCATCCCTGGGCACACCCCACAGCCCTCACCCAGCAGCAGCAGCTTGACCGTCTTGGCCTCCTTGTCCGCGTCCTCCTGGAGCTTCTTCTCCAGCTCCTTGGACCTCTTGGCCATCTCCTTGTCCTCGGCGCTGGCCCCGCTGCCCATGGCTTGCTCGTCCTCCTCCTCCAGCAACGCCACAAGCTCCTCTAGGTCCCCCGGCTTTTCCAGCTCTCCTGGGGGAGGTCAACGCACACCCCGGGGGCGAGGTGGGCGCTGATGGGAGGGTCAGAACCGACAAACTCAGGGGGATCCCCCAAAGGAAGCCCCTCCCCCCTCCTGGGATTTTTGGGGTGCCCCAAGCAAAGAGCTGCTCGGTGGGTGCTCCTGCTCGGCTGCCCCCCTGGCTCTGGCCCTTAATTCCCCATGGATAACCTGATTTTTTTTGACAGCGGGATTTGGGGACTTTTTATCTCGCCATGTGACCCAGGAAATCCAATTAGCCCAAGATGGCAAAGATTAGGGCGCAAGGAGCATCTCGGGGAGGTGGCTTTACATAAGGGGGGAGGTGGCAGGTGACACCCCCCCATCCACCACGGGGAGGTGGGGACGTGCCCCCCCGGTGTCCCCGTGGGGTGACTCGGGCAGTGGGGGGTGGTTTTGGGGGGGTCCAGGGGCTGGGGGGGCATGCTGGGTGTGTGTCCCCCCCACGCCGGGGGTGCTGCAGGTGACGGGGGTGGGGACAGAGGGACAGGGAGTGGTGGCACTGGGGGATTCTTCCCGCAGGGAAAAGGGAGTTAATTACGGGGGGGTGGGGATAAAGAGCCCCCCCTTAATCCCGCCCCGCTCGGGGCCGCCCCTCGCCCTCCCGCTGCCTTAAGCTCTTTAATGGGATCGTGGCTCAGCCTTCATCCTCCTCATCCTCCTCATCTTCATCCTCCTGCTCCTCCTTCCCCCCCCGCCCACCAGCCCATCCCCCAGCCCGGCAGGACCACGGGACCCTCCAAAACCTGGGGATGGGTGGGATCCCCCCGGCCCCCTTTTCTCCAGTGGTGCTGGTTTTGGGTGGGCATTGCAGCGGGGACCCCACGCCCTGGGGGCCAGTTTGGGGCCCCCAAAGGTCCTGCAGGTCCCCCGTGGGGTTTGGGGTCCCCCCAAATATCCTACAAGCCCCGGGGTGGGGTTTGGGGACCTCCTAAAGGTCCTGCAGGTTCCTAATGGGGTTTGGGGTCCCCTAAATGTCCTGCGGGTCCCCAGTGGGGTTTGGGTCCCCAAATGTCCTACATGCCCTGGGGTGGGGGGTGGGGTCCCCCAAAAGCCCTGCGGGTGGGTTTGAGGTCGGATAAAGCCCCGCAGCTCAGAGGGGCCCCCGGGGGGGGGGGCATGGGGTGGTCTCCGTGTCCCCGCCCTGGTGTCCCAATGTCGCACCTGGCACGCGGCCCTGCCTTGGGGACACTCTGTGCCCGCTGTCCCCGCTGTCCCCGCGCGCACAAAGCCCCTTCTGAGCCTGTAATGAACGCGGCGCTAATGAGGGGGGTCCAATTAAAATACCAGCCCCCCCCCTCCCGGGCAGTGCCGGGCAGGGGAGCTCAGCCCGGGGGGTCCCCACTGTCCTGTGCCCTCCCCGCGTGGCGCGGCGCTGGCCCTGATGTCACCTCGCTGTCCCCTCGGCCCCTCGCCCACGAGTGGGGAGCACCGAGGAGGGGGTGGGGGGTGAGCCGACACCCACCCGGAGCCACCGCGACCCCCCGCCCAGGTAGGGACACGCGGGGAGTGGGGGGGACACAGAGACAAAGGGACCCCCCCTCCCCCAGCACCCCCAAACCGGGATCTGCTCCTGGGGGAGTTGGGGGTTTGGGGTGCAGGGACCCCATGGGGGATGGGGTCCCTCATTTTGGGGGTGCCCATCTGAGGGGGAGGAGGCTCATCGTGGAGGAGGCGATGCTCCTTTTTGGGGGTACCTGGAGTTTTGGGGTACTTGGTGATTTGGGGACACTCGGTGTTTTGGGGGGATCCTGGTTTAGGGGGGTGCTGGGTGTTTGGGGGTATTTGGTGGTTTTGGGGGACATTTGGTGTTTTGGGGGGTACTCGGTGGTTTGGGGGGTACTCAGTGACTGGGGGTACTCGATACTTTGGGGGTACCCTGTTTTGCGGGGGTACTCGGCATTTTGGGGAGGACTCGTTGTTTTGGCGTTACCCGGTGTTTTTTTGGGGTGCTCGGTGGTTTTTGGGGTCCTCTGCTCGTGGGGAGCACTCACTGTCATTTTGGGGGGGTCCAATTCCACCCCTCGGGGGGGGGCGATGCCTGATTGGGGGAGAGGATCACAGCTGTCCTCGGGGGCTTTAGGGTGACCGTGGGGGAGTCCCGAGTGTCCCGGGGGGTACAGGGTTGCCCGTGGGGGGGACCACGCCCGTCCCCACTAGGGGGGGGGGGTCGTGGCTGTTTGGAGGTGTCACAACTGTCCCCACGGGAGCACACGATCGTCCCTGAGGGGGTCACAACTGTCCCGCGGGGGCGTCACGGCTGTCTGGGGAGGCTCACAAATGTCCCCACGGGCACACACGACTGTCCCCACGGGGGTGTCACGGCTGTTTGGGGGGGTCACAACTGTCCCCACGGGGGCGTCACGGCTGTTTGGGGGGGGTCACGGCTGTCCCCATGAGAATACACGATTGTCCCCGGGGGGTGTCACGGCTGTTTGGGGGGGTCACAACTGTCCCCACGGAGGTGTCATGGCTGTTTGGGGGGGTCACAACTGTCCCCACGGAGATGTCACGGCTGTCTGGGTGTGTCACGCCTGTCCCCACGGGAGTACACGATTGTCCCCCGGGGGGTGTCACGGCTGTCTGGGGGGTGTCAAACTGTCCCCACGAGGGCACACGCCTGTCCCCCTCGGGTGGGGTCGCGCTGCCCGGGGTGGAGGGGGGGTCTCATCCCCGCACCCCGATATCTCACAGCCCCATCCCGGCTCTCGCCTCCCCCCATCCTCTCTCGCAGCTCCGCAGCCGCAGCCACCTCCTCTTTCCTCCTCCTCCTTCCTCCTCCTCCTCCTCCTCCTCCCGCCCCATCCTCCTCCCGCCCCATCCTCTTCCTCGGGCCGGTTTCCGGCCGGGCCCCGCCGGGGACTTTGCTCCATCCCCGCTTCCCCATCAATCATCAACCAGGGCCGGCAGCGGCCGCCACGACCTCCCCCCGTGCCGCGCCGGGCCCCCCTGTTCCATCAGCATCATCATCGTCACCTTCCTCCCCACCCTGCGCCCTCCCGCGCCCCCGCAGCCGCCATGTCCTCGGCCCCCCGCCAAGTGTCCCTTCAAGAAGCGGGGCAGCCTCCAGACCCCCTCCCTGCAGGTGAGACCTCCCCAAATTACCCCCACACTCCCAAACCCTCCCCTCCATCCTCAACTTCCCTCGACTCCCCAAAACCCCCGATCTTTCCCCCACCACGCGGTGACGCCGCGCGTGGGGAACGCGGAGCGGCCGGGGTGGGTTGGGGGCAGGTGTGTGGTTTTTTTGGGGGAAGGGAGAGGAGCAGGGTTGGTGTTGTTTTTTTGGGGGTCCTCGCCGCGGTGTGTGGTGGTTTTGGGGGTGGCAGCGGCGTGGGGGTCCCTGTGAGTGTAGTCCGTGCCCCCACCACGGCAGCCCCGCTGTGGCGCAGTGGGGGAAGAGGGGAGGAGAAAGGGGGACCCCAAAAGGGGCTGGAGGGGGTGGTGGCTCCAGGGCACCCCGGGTGGTCTCGGGGAGAGGGGGGTTGGTGTTGATGGCACGGGGGGGGCGATGGTGGCGCTTTGGGGTTGGCGCTCTGAGGGGGCTCGGGGGCGTCACCGCGGCCGCCGGGAGTGGGGGTGGCACACGCGTGACACGGCGCGGGGGGGGAGGTGGCACTTTGAGGGGTCTTGGGGTGCCATCCTGCCTGTGGCTGTCCCACCTGGGGGTGGCACGGCGTGGGCGAGAGGACCCCTGAGGGGTGTCACTGGGCTAGGGGGGGGCCTCAGGGGGTCCCCGGGGCTGGTCCCGGCAGTGGGTGACCCACGCGTGTCCCCCGGGGGGGTGGCACAGGATGAGGGGGAGGGGAGGTGGCACTTTGGGGTTGTCACCAAGCTGGCAGTGGGGAGAGGGGGAGGGGGTGTCTCAGGTGCCACCAGGGCACCTGCCACATGCCACCCCACACGTGGGTGGCACATGGGCGGGGCATGGGGCACGGGGCACCCCGGGTGTCACCTGTGCTCAGGTGAGGCAGTGCTGGCACGGCCTGGGGACACCGGGGCCACCCCTGCCCCTGGGGGACACCAGGGCCACCCCCGGGGGTCTCCCAGCCCCTCCCCACTATGGGGGGGATGCTCCTTTGGGGAATCCCCCACTCCCCCGGGCTGCGCTGGGCATTGGGGAGGCTCTTACTGGTGGCCCCAGTTTAACCAGTAGGGCCTGATTTCCAGTGCCCCCCACAAAGGGTTCTGGGGTGGGTTTGGGGGTGCACAGGGGGTGTTGGCGCATGGGGTCTCCGGGCACCCCCCAACTTGATTCGAGCAGGGGGTGCTCTGGGGGGGTTGGGCTGTGGTTTGAGGTCGCTCCCCATAATGGGAAGGATGGGGGAGCAGAGAGCAGAGTGGGAGGTGGAGAGGGGGACCCCAGGGTAGTGCCCCCACCCCAAGCCCCTCATTCAGTGCTGGCTCCTTCCCACCCTCCAGGGGTCCAGCAGCCCCCGGGAGGGGAGGGGCTGGGAGGGGCTGGGAGTTGGGGGTCCCTTCCTGCCCTGGAGCTGCCTCAGTGTCCCCTTGGTGAGGTCATAGGGGGGGTCTGGGAAGCACATCCCAGTTCTGGGAAGCACATCCCAGTTCCATACTGGGGGGAAGGGGGTTTGGAGGGGCCGAGGAGCCCCCCCAGCCCCCCCAGCTGAACCTGCCCATCCCTGCAGAGCTGCGGGGGGGGCTGGGGGCGCGGCCCCTGCAGTCGGCCCGGTCCCTGCCCGGGACCCCCCACTGCCTGAAGCACTTCCCGGTGGATCTGAGAACCTCCATGGATGGCAAGTACAAGGAGATTGCTGAGGTGGGTCCTGGCACTGCCCCTGACAGCGCTGGGGGGGATTTGGGGTGGTCTCCCATCTCCCCCTCCCATCATTCCCCCCACACCTCCCTCCCCTTTTCCTGAGAGCCTTCCCAGCCCAGCTCTGGGGCTGAGACCTGGCACAGCTCATGGCATGGCTGAGACCTGGCACAGCTCATGGCACAGCTCATGGCATGGCTGAGACCTGGCACAGCTCATGGCAGGGGTGGGCCTGGCACAGCTCATGGCATGGCTGAGACCTGGCCCAGCTCGTGGCAGGGCTGTCCCCAGGAGCTGTGGTGGCACTGGCCCAGCTCGTGGCAGGGATGGCAGTGACAGCTGGTGACAGGGCTGTCCCCAGGAGCCCTACTGGCCCTGGCAGGGCTGTCCCTGCCCCTTGGTGACAGGGCTGTCCCCAGGAGCTACCCTGGGGCTGTGGTGGCCCTGGCAGTGACCGTGTCCCTGTCTCCATGGTCAGTGCTGTCCCCACGACCTGTTCTGCCCCTGGCAGGGCTGTCCCTGTCCCTGCGGTGACACTGCTGAGCCCAGGAGCTGTGCTGTCCCTGTCCCTGCCCCTTGGTGACACTGCTGTCATCAGGAGCTGTGTTGTCCCCTGCCCCTGTCCCTGCAGTGACAGTGCTGTCCCCTGGACCTGTGGTGGCCCTGTCCTTGTCCCCGCGGTGACAGTGCTCTCCCCAGGAGCTGTACTGTCTCCTTGGTGACAGTGGTGTCCCCAGGAGCTGCAGGGAGGTGTGGTGGCCCTGTCCCTGCCCCTTGGTGACAGTGGTGTCCCCAGGAGCTGCAGGGGGCTGTGCTGTCCCTGTCCCTGCCCCTCGGTGACAGTGGTGTCCCCAGGAGCTGCGGGGGGTGTACTGTCCCCTCGGTGACAGTGGTGTCCCCGGGAGCTGCGGGGGGCTGTGCTGTCCCCCTCGGTGACAGTGGTGTCCCCAGGAGCTGCAGGGGGCTGTGCTGTCCCTGTCCCTGCCCCTCGGTGACAGTGGTGTCCCCAGGAGCTGTTCTGCCGCTCGCTGGCAGAGAACGAGATGCGAACGGCCCCGTACGAGTTCCCCGAGGAGAGCCCGATCGAGCAGCTGGAGGAGCGGCGGCAGCGCCTGGAGCGCCAGATCAGCCAGGACGTCAAGTGAGCTCCGGGAGGGGGTGATCCCGGCCCTGGAGGGGGGTTTTGGGGTGGTCCCGGTGCCCCCAGTGCCTCCCGGTCCCGCGCGGGGGGTGCTCTGTGCCGGCTCTGTGTCCCCTCCCCGTGGGTGTGTCGCTCGTGTGTCCCCTCCCCCGTGAGCTCCCTGCCGGTTGCCGTGCGGTGTCGCTGGGGTTTTTTTGGCATTAACGGGGTGTTTTCTCTCCCCGGCCCCCTCCCACCCCCCATTTCTGTCCTCCCCCACCCCTCCCCTCCCCGCCAGACTTGAGCCCGACATTTTGCTCAGAGCCAAACAGGACTTCCTGAAAATTGACAGTGCCGCTGACTTACAGTGAGTGTCCGGCCTGGGACACCCCTGGGACAGCCCTGGGGACACGGGGGCTCTGGGGACCCCTGGCCCTGCCCCTGCCCCACCCATCCCCCCATCCCACACAAAGCCCAGGGGTCCCCCACTGGCACCGACAGACCCCCGTGCCCAGGCAGGGGTTGGGGGCAGCCAGGGTGGCCCAGACCCCCCCTGTCCTGGCCCTGCCCTCCCGGGGGTCCAGCTGTGTGTCCCCTCCCTCCTGTCTCCGCTTTGGGGTCGTGTCTGTCACGAGTTGGTTCTGTCCTGTCCCTCTCCCCCACTGCTCAATGTGCTCGGCGGGGCTGGGGGCTTGGGGAGGGGGACAGGGAGGGACACGGGATGGGGACAGATGTGGCACTGGACATGGGGTGGGGACAGATGTGGCACTGGACATGGGGTGGGGACAGATGTGACACTGGGATACTGGGATGGGGACACACGTGTGTGACTGGATGTGAGGACATGGGAAGGGGACAGGTGTGGCACTGGACATGGGCTGGGGACAGACCCTGTCACTGGACACAGGGACACAGGGTGGGGACAGATGGAGCACTGGACACTGGGATAGTGGGCTGGGGACAGGTCTGTCCCTAGCTGTGGGTTGGGGACAGATGGGACACTGGACATGGGATGGGGACAGACCCTGTCTCTGGACACTGGGAACACTGGGATGGGGACAGATGTGTCACTTGGCACTAGGGACAGGCCTGTCCCTGGCTGTGGGTTGGGGACAGATGTGTCACTGGATACTGGGAGCACTGGGCTGGGGACAGATGTGTCGCTGGGTGCTGGGATGGGGACAGATGTGTCACTGGGCTGGGGCCAGGCCTGTCCCTGGATGCTGGGCCACGCTCTGGGGACAGAGCCATCAGTGTCCCCACCCCCCTCCCCCCAGGCTGTTCAAGGAGCAGGGCTCTGACCTGGTGGATCACACCCCCAAGGAGCGGGAGGCGCTGCTGGAGCGGGAATTCCAGCGGGTCACCATCTCCGGGGAGGAGAAGTGCGGGGTGAGCCTCCCCCTCCCGCCCCACCCCACACACTGGGGGGGGAATTCTGCAGGTTACCAACCCCCTTTGGGGTGTCCCCTGCCCCCAGGTGCCCTTCACGGACCTGCTGGACGCGCCAAGAGCGTGGTGAAGGCGCTGTTCGTGCGCCAGAAGTACATGGGGCTGTCCCTGCAGAGCTTCTGCAAGACCACGGCCCGCTACCTGCACGAGCTCTCCGGGAAACCCCCCGAGAGCCGCCCCCAGGACGAGGTGCCCGACACCCCCGTGGCTGCAGGTGAGGGCAGGGAGGGGGGCTTGTGCTGAGACGGGTTTCTGAGGGAGCTTTGGGACTTTTGGAGGAGTTTTGGGGGATTTGGGGGTGGGGTGCTCTGGGGTGATGGGGAACTCCCCAAGAGCCGCCCCCAGGACGAGGTGCCCGACACCCCCGTGGCTGCAGGTGAGGGCAGGGAGGGGGGGCTTGGTGTTGGGATGGGGTTTTGAGGGGTTTGGAGGAGGTTTTGGGGTGGTTTGGGGGAGGTTGGGGTGATGGGGAGCTCCCTGAGAAGCCCCTTGAGACCACCCCTGTGGCTGCAGGTGAGGGCAGGAGGGGGGCTGGTGCTGGAGGAGTTTTTGGGGTTTTGGAGGAGTTTTGGAGGATTTGGGGGGGTTTGGGGTGCTCCCCAAGAGCTGTGCCTATGAGGAGATGCCCGACACCCCTGTGGCTGCAGGTGAGGGCAGGGAGGGGGGGCTTGGTGTTGGAATGGGGTGCTGGAGGAGTTTTAGAGGGTTTTGGAGGAGTTTTGGGGGGGTTTGGGGAGGTTTGGGGTGCTCTGGGGTGATGTGGAGCTCTCCAAGAAGCCCCTTGAGGAGGTGCCTGAGACCCCCATGGCTGCAGGTGAGGGAAGGGACGGGGTTCTTGGTGCTGGAGGAGTTTTGGGGTGTTCTGGAGGAGTTTTTGGGGGGTTTTAAGAGGTTTTGGCGTGCTCTGGGGTGATGGGGAGCCCCCTGAGACCCACAGTTGTGAGGAGGTGCCCGAGACCTCCGTGGCTGCAGGTGAGGGCAGGGAGGGGGGGTCTTGGTGCTGGAATGGGGGGGCTGGAGAAGTTTTTGGGGGGGGTGTGAGGGTCCCCTCGGCCTCTTTGGGCTGCTGGGGGGGATCCCCCTGGTCTCTCTCTGTGGAGCTGTGGGGTGCCCTCGTGTTTTGGGGTGCTGTGGGGTGACTGTGGGGGGGGTCCTGTGGCTGCAGATGCCCCCGTGCACCCCCCCTTTGCTGAGCAACACCCCTACGAGACGTGGGACCCCCAGAAGATGCCGGAGGACCTGGGCTACGGGCTCAGGATGGTGGATGGGGTCGTGCACGTCTACACCAGCCAGGACCCCACTGACAAGTGAGTCTGGGGTGGGGGGAAATGGGGGTCCTGGCGTGGGATTTGGGGCTGTGGGGACCCCCAGCTGTGTGTATGTGTCCCCCCCTTCCCAACAGGAGCACGGAGCTGGACCTGCCCTACCCCGACCTGCAGGAGTTCATCGCAGACATGAACTTCCTGATGGCCCTGATCATCAACGGGCCCATGTGAGGGGCAGGGGGCACTGGGGGGAATCGGGGGCAGCAGGGGGATAAATGGGGGCAGCAAGGAGGATAAATGGGGCAGCAGGGGGGGGTAAATTGGGATAGCAGGGGGACACCAGGGGGGCACAAATGGGGACACCAGGGGGGTCAGAGGTGGGAACACCAGGGGGGGATAAATGGGGACAGCAGGGGGGGAATAAATGGGGACAGCAGGGGGGGAATAAATGGGACATGAGAGGGGCACAAATGGGGACACCAGGGGGGCATAAATGGGGACACCAAGGGGTCATAAATGGGACACCAGGGGGACATGAGGGGGTCATAAATGAGACACCAGGAGGGTCAGAGGTGGGGACTTCAGGGGGGTCATAAATGGGGACACCAGTGGGGTCATCAATGGGATATCAGGGTGACACCAGGGGGATCATAAATGGGACACCAGGGCGGCATAAATGGGGATGCCGGGGGGAGGGGGTCAGAGATGGGGACACCAGTGGGGTCATAAATAGGGACACGACACTGGGGGATCATAAATGGGGACATCAGGGGGATCAGAGGTGGGGACACCGGGGAGGCCATAAATGGAGACCCCGGGAGGTCTGCGCTGGGGACAGGGACACCAGAGCTTTGGGGATGGGGGACAGAGAGAGGAACAGACCCTCGAGTGGGGACAGAACCTGTGGAACAGCCCTGAGGACACGGGTGGGGCTGGGTCCATCCCTCCCTCTGTCCGTGGGCACCGTGTCCCCTCACCCTGGTGAGGGGACTGACCCTTTCCTAACCCAAAATTCGGGCAGCAAATCCTTCTGCTACCGGCGGCTGCAGTACCTGAGCAGCAAGTTCCAGATGCACGTGCTGCTCAACGAGATGAAGGAGCTGGCGGCGCAGAAGAAGGTCCCGCACCGCGACTTCTACAACATCCGCAAGGTACCCCCCAAATCCTGGGGGGGCTCCTGGGGGTTATTTCCCCCCTCCCCAGGGCTGAGCATCGCCCTGTCCATGCAGGTGGACACCCACATCCACGCCTCGTCCTGCATGAACCAGAAGCACCTGCTGCGCTTCATCAAGAGGGCCATGAAGAAGCACCTGGACGAGATCGTGCACGTGGAGAAGGGCAAGGAGCAGACGCTCAAGGAGGTGTTTGAGACCATGAACCTCACGGCCTACGACCTCAGCGTGGACACCCTGGACGTCCACGCGGTACGGGGGTGGGGGGCACCCAGGCACCCAGGGGGGCTTCTGCAGGGTGGGCTCTGAGGGGGTGGTGGGTGGTCTCAGCTCACACCTCACATCCTTGTCCCCCTTCCAGGACTGGGGGGATCTCCAGGGGTGCTGGGGGGGTTCTGGGGTAGTCCTGCTGTGGGTGGGGGTGTGGGGGGTGATCTCAGCTCCCACCTCACACCCGTGTGCCCCTTCCAGGACTGGGACATCTTTTCCAGGGGTGCTGGGGGGGCTCTGGGTGTGATAGGTGTTCTCAGATCCCACCTCACATCCTTGTCCCCCTTCCAGGACCAGGGAGATCTCCAGGGGTGCTGGGGGGGCTGTGGGTGTGATGGGTGGTCTCAGCTCCCACCTCAAATCCATGTCCCCCTTCCAGGACCGGGGGGATCTCCAGAAGTGCTGGGGGGGCTCTGCTGTGGGTGAGGGGGTGATGGGTGGTCTCAGCTGCCTTCTGTGTCCCCTCCCCACCCCCAGGACCGCAACACCTTCCACCGCTTCGACAAGTTCAACGCCAAGTACAACCCCATCGGGGAGTCCATCCTGCGCGAGATCTTCATCAAGACCGACAACCGCGTGGACGGGAAGTACTTCGCCCACATCATCAAGGTGACACTGCCACCCCTGCCCCCCTGCAGTGCCCTCTGCCCCGTGGCCGTGTGCCCCACCTGGCAGTACCACCTGTGTGCCCTCCTTGGTGGCTGAGGGGTGACAGTGGGCACATATCCCCCCCCACGTGTCCCTGTCCCAGTGGCCGAGGGGTGATGGTGTCCCCATGTCCCCCCAGTGTCCCCTCCCCAGTGACCGTGGGTGATGGTGCCTGTGTCCCCCCTGTGTCTCCTCCCTGGTGACCGAGGGTGACAGAACCTGCGTCCCCTCAATGTCCTCTCAATGTCCCCTCCCCAGTGGCCGTGGGTGACGGTACCTCATGTCCCCCCAGTGTCCCCTCCCTGGTAGCTGTGGGTGACAGTGCCCATGTCCTCCAGTGTCCCCTCCCTGGTGACCAAGGGTGACATTATTTGTGTCCCTCAGTGTCCCCTCCCCGGTGGCCATGGGTGACAGTGCCCATGTTCCCCCAGTGTCCCCTCCTTGATGACCAAGGGTGATGGTGGCTGTGACCCCCAGTGTCCCCCCATGGCCTTGGAGTGACGGTGCCCATGTCCCCCAATATACCCTCAATGTCCCCTCCCTCATGCCCGTGGGTGACGATGCCCATGTTCCCCCAATGTCCCCCATGGCCTTGGGGTGACAGTGCCCGTGTCCCCCCAATGTCCCCCAATGTCCCCCCTGTGGCCTCGCAGTGACGGTGCCTGTGTCCCTGCAATATCCCCTCAATGTCCCCTCCCTGGTGGCCGACGGTGACAGTGCCCGTGTCCCCCCAGTGTCCCCTCCCTTGTGGTTGTGGGTGACAGTGCCCATGTCCCCCAGTGTCCCCCTATGGCCTTGGGGTGACAGTGCCCATGTCCCCCAGTGTCCCCCTATGGCCTTGGGGTGACAGTGGCCGTGTCCCCGCAGGAGGTGATGGCGGACCTGGAGGAGAGCAAGTACCAGAACGCGGAGCTGCGCCTGTCCATCTACGGGCGCTCGCGGGACGAGTGGGCCAAGCTGGCGCGCTGGGCGGTGCAGCACCGCGTGCACTCCAACAACGTGCGCTGGCTCGTGCAGGTGCCGCGCCTCTTGTGAGTGGGGGGACCCCTGGGGACCCCCTGGGGGCAGGGCACCCCTACCCCAGCTCCCCCATCCTCTGCCCCCCCTGCGCCCCTTCCCCTCCCCAAGTCCCCTGTTCCCGTTCCCTGCTCGCCCCATCCCATCTCCCAATCCTCACTCAGCCCCATTTGCCCGTTCCAGTCCCCAGGCCACTCGTTCTCGTTCCCTGCTTGCCCATTCCCATCCCAAATTCCCACTCTGCCCCCATCCTCCAGTTCCCCCCTTCCTCCAATCCCATCCCCAATTCCCATTCAGCCCCATTTGCTCATCACCAGCCCCAATTCCCCAGTTCCCCCAGCCCCAATTCCCTCCTCAGGTCCCCCATTCCTCCAATCCTATTCCCAATTCCCATTCAGCCCCATTTGCTCATCACCAACCCCAATTCCCCAGTTCCCCCAGCCCCAATTCCCTCATCCCCAGCCCCAATTCCCCCATTCCTCCGTTTCCATTCATCCCTATTTCCCCGTTCCCATCCCCCGCTCCTCCATCCTGTCCCAAATCCCCCGTTCCTGCCCCCATTTCCTCATCCATCCCATCCCAAATCCACCCCCCATTCCTGCCCCCATTTCCTCATCCATCCCATCCCAAATCCACCCGTTCCTGCCCCCATTTCCTCATCCATCCCATCCCATCCCATCCCATCCCATCCCAAATCCCATCCCATCCCATCCCATCCCATCCCATCCCAAATCCACCCGTTCCTGCCCCCATTTCCTCATCCCTGTGGGTGGGGCTGTGCCCGAGGGTGGTCCCAGCCGCTGCCGATGCCCCCGCAGTGACGTGTACCGGACCAAGGGGCAGCTGGCCAACTTCCAGGAGATGCTGGAGAACATCTTCCTGCCCCTCTACGAGGCCACCGTGCACCCAGCCCAGCACCCCGAGCTGCACCTCTTCCTGGAGCACGTGAGTGTCCCCCCAGGGACCCCCAGCACGGGGGATGGGCTGGGGGGACGGGAGGGTGACCCCAAACCTGTGGGTGCCCTGCAGGTGGATGGCTTTGACAGCGTGGATGACGAGTCCAAGCCAGAGCATCACATCTTCAACCTGGACAGCCCCCTGCCCGGGAACTGGGTGGAGGAGGACAACCCACCCTACTCCTACTACCTGTACTACATGTACGCCAACATGACCGTGCTCAACCACCTGCGCAGGTGAGGCACCCCCGGGGCACCCCAGGGGCACCTACGGACACCCCCGGCACCCACCCACCCACGGACATCCCAGGGGCACCCACCCACACCCCATGGACACCCCACGGGCACCCCCGGCACCCAGGACACCCCACGGGCAACCCTCAGCTCCCACCCACCCATGGACACCCCTCAGGGAGATGGGGATCCCCTCAGCACCTACAGGCACTCCCCAGCTCCCACAAACACCCCTCACGTCCTACAGACACCCCTCATATCCCACAGACACCCCTCATGTCCCACAAACACCCCTCATATCCTACAGACACCCCTCATGTCCCACAGATACCCCTCATATCCCACAAACACCCCTCATGTCCCACAGACACCCCTCATATCCACAGACACCCCTCATGTCCCACAAACACCCTCATGTCCACAAACACTCTCATGTCCCACAGACCCCCCTCATGTCCCAAAAACACCCCTCTACCCCACAGACACCCCTCATATCCTACAGACACCCCTCAACTCCCACAGACACCCCTCATGTCCCACAAACACCACTCATGTCCCAAAAACACCCCTCTACCCCACAGACACCCCTTAGCACCCACAGACACCCCTCATATCCCACAAACACCCCCTCATGTCCCAAAAACACCCCTCTACCCCACAGACACCCCTCAACTCCCACAGCCCCTCCGTTGTGGTTGTGGTCCCTCCAGTGCCCCCCCCAGTGCCCCCCGCTGTGGTTGGGGGTCTCTCCGGTGCCCTCTTGCTGCGGGGGTGCCCCTGCTGAGGTGTTCCCCCCGTGTCTCAGGAAGAGGGGCTTCCACACGTTCGTGCTGCGGCCGCACTGCGGCGAGGCCGGGCCCATCCACCACCTGGTGTCGGGGTTCATGGTGTCCGAGAACATCTCCCACGGGCTCCTGCTGCGCAAGGTGAGCGGGGAGGGGGCCCTGGGGACACACACACACACAGGGGACCCCCGGGGTGCCCAAGGGATTGGAGGTTTTTTGGGGTTCTGACCCCGCTGGGTCACCAGCGCCGGGCCCAGCCCTGCTTCGTGTCCTTGTTTAGATGAGGGGATGGGTCCACCATCAGCAGATGTGCAGATGGCACCAAGCTGGGGGGGTGTTGGTGTGCTGGAAGGCAGGAGGGCTCTGCAGAGGGACCTGGACAAGCTGGATCCATGTTCTGATTCCAGTGGGATGAGGCTCAACCAGGCCAAGTGCCGGGTCCTGCCCTTTGGCCACAACAACCCCACGGGCTGGGACAGAGTGGCTGGAGAGCAGCCAGGCAGGAAGGGAGCTGGGAGTGTGGAGGGACAGGAGCTGAACAGGAGCCAGAGTGTGCCCAGGGGGCCAAGAGGGCCGATGGATCCTGGCCTGGATCGGGATCAGTGGCAGCAGGAGCAGGGAAGGGATTCTGTCCCTCTGAGGCCACCCCTGGAGTGCTGTGTCCAGCTCTGGGCCCTCAGCTCAGGAAGGACATGGAGGGGCTGGAGCAGGGGCAGGGAAGGGCAACGAGGCTGGGGAAGGGACTGGAGCACAATTCCCATGGGGAGAGGCTGAGGGAGCTGGGGGCTCAGCCTGGAGAGGAGGAGGCTCAGGGGAGACCTCAGCACTCTCTCCAGCTCCTGACAGGAGGGGAGCCAGGGAGGGTTTGGTCTCTTCTCCCAGGAAGCAGCAGTGGGACAAGAGGGTCTTAAGCTGTGCCAGGGGAGGTTTGGGTTGGATATTGGGAAGGAATCCTTTCCAGAGGGAGTGCTCAGCCATTGGAATGGGCTGCCCAGGGAGAGGGTGGATTCCCCCTGGAATTTGGTCCCTGGAGGGGGTGGATTCCCTGTCCCTGGAGATGTTTAAGGACAGGCTGGATGTGGCATCAGTGCCACGGGCTGGGAAGCCACGGCGGGGTTGGATCGAAGATTGGACTGGATGATCTCTGAGGTCTTTCCCAACCTGGCTGATTCTGGGATTTTGGGATCCTCTGTGCCCCCCCCAGGCCCCCGTGCTGCAGTACCTGTACTACCTGGCCCAGATTGGCATCGCCATGTCCCCCCTGAGCAACAACAGCCTGTTCCTGAGCTACCACCGCAACCCCCTGCCCGAGTACCTGTCCCGGGGGCTCATGGTGTCCCTGTCCACCGACGACCCCCTGCAGTTCCACTTCACCAAGGTGGGGCTTTGGGGAGGGGGGAACCGGGCAGAGACCCCCCTGGGGGGGCTGCGGGGTGGGCACTGGTGGGGGGCTAGAGGGGCCAGGGAGGGAGGAGGTGAAACCCCCATCCAGGGGGATGGGAGGGAGTTGAGGGGGGTCTGTGGGGTCTCTGTGGGTGAGTGGGAGCTGAGGGGTGTCCCTGGGGGGATCTCTGGGGGTCCCTGTTCCAGGACCCCCTGATGGAGGAGCAAAGCATCACCACCCAGGTGTGGAAGCTCAGCTCCTGTGGGGTGTCTGTGGGATGTCCCTGGGGTTTCAGTGGGGGGTCTCTGAGGGGTCTCTGGGGGTCCCTGTTCCAGGAGCCCCTGTTGGAGGAGCAAAGCATCACCACCCAGGTGTGGAAGCTCAGCTCCTGTGGGGTGTCAGGGCTGTCTGTGGGGTGTCAGGGCTGTCCGTGGGGTGTCAGGGCTGTCTGTGGGGTGTCAGGGCTGTCCGTGGGGTGTCCCTGGGGGGTTTCTGAGGGGTCTCTGGGGGTCCCTGTTGCAGGAGCCCCTGATGGAGGAGTACAGCATCGCCACCCAGGTGTGGAAGCTCAGCTCCTGTGACATGTGCGAGCTGGCCCGGAACAGCGTCCTCATGAGCGGCTTCTCCCACAAGGTGATGACGCCTTTCCCCACATCCCCCTTCCCAATTCCCCCATTCCCGTGCCCCCATTCCCCTCCCCTCATGGTGCCAGGCCCACCCCTCAGGTGAAGAGCTACTGGCTGGGCCCCAACTACCAGCGGGAGGGCCCGGAGGGGAACGACATCCGCCGCACCAACGTCCCCGACATCCGCGTGGGATATCGCTTCGAGACGCTGTGCCAGGAGCTCACCCTGCTCACCCAGGCACTGCAGGGGGCCGAGCTGGAGCCCATCCAGGAGGAGGGGGGCATCACCATCTCCCTGGGCGCACACTGAGACCCCCCAGAGAACCCACCCCCCCAGGACCCCACGGGATCGCCCGACATCGCCGACGCCCCCCGGGCTCTGCCGCCGTCCCCCCGACCTGCAGGCGCTGCAGGGGGCAGGGCTGGAGCCCACCCAGGGGGAGGGGGCGTCACCACCGCCCTGGGCACACACTGAGACCCCCAGGGACCCCCCCAGGACACCCCGACATAACTGATGCCTCCAGGGCTCCGCCAGCATCCCCCCACCCACAGGGGCTGAGCTGGAGCCCACCCAGGGGGAGGGGGCGTCACCACCACCCTGGGCACACACAGAGACCCCCAGAGACCCCCATGAACCAACCCCAGTCCCTCACTGAGACCCCCAGTGCCCCCAGGGCTCCGCTGCCATCCCCCCACCTGCTCCCACTGCTGTCCCGGTGCCACCGAGGGGGACACGGTTTGTTGGGTCCTCGTCATTTCTGCCTGGTTTGGGTCATTTTTTGGGTCTTGTTTTGTCATTTTTTGGGGTCTTTTTCGGGTCTTTTTCTGTGTTGTTTTTTTACCTGGTGTTTCTTTGCTGGCTTGGGCCCTGCCAGGTTTGGTGGCACCAGGAGGTGACACAGGGACAGAGTTTGTTGAGTCTCCTCCATTTCGTCTGCTTTTGGTCATTTTGGGGGTCTTTTTTTGGCCTTATTCTGGTTTTTAACTGGTGTTTCCTCACTGGTTTGGCTTGGGCCCTGCCAGGTTTGGTGGCACCAGGGGGACACAGTTTGTTGGGTCCTCTTCGTTTTATCTCTTTTTGGTCTTGTTTTGATCATTTTTTTGCCTTTTCCCGCCTTTTTTAACCAGTGTCTCCTCGCTGGGTTGGGCTTTGGTGGCACCAGCAGGTGGCACAGGGGGGGTCCTGCCTTCACCCCCCGTGTTGGGGACACCGTGACAAGTCGGGGGTCCCTGCTGGGGGTGTGGGGGTCCCAGCCCCTCCCCCCAGCTCCTGATGCTGCTTGAACCCCCCCCACCCTCTCTCTGTCCACTCTCCCCCCAGGGGACATGGGGACAAGCCCAGGGGGCTCCTTGAGGACCTCAACCCGGGGTCTCTGCCCCTTGGCACGGCACGGGGGGACACGGGGTGGTGCTGAGGGCAGATCCCTCCTCACCCCCACCGGGCTGAAGGGAAAGGGCACACAATGTCCTGTCCCTGGGCCCCCTTTTCCCAGGATTTATGGCCCGGATGAGGCTTCTGCCATCCCTGGGGGGGAGAAGGGCATCACCCCCCCATCCCTGCGCCCCCAAGTCCGACCCTGCCCCCCCCCGCCCGCCGGAGCCGCTCCCGGGAAAACCAGGAAAACAAACAAAAACGGTTAATCCCAAACAACCCAACCCCGCCCCAGCATGGAAAATAAACTCTTTCAGTAAAACGCCGGAGTTTCAGTGTGGGAGGGAGGGAGCAACTAAGAGGGGGAGGACTGAGAGAGGCGGTGGGCTTTGTCCACTCGGGGAGTGAATTTGGGGGTCCCCGAGGGTCGGGGAGGGATGCGGGGCGGGGTCCGGGGCAGGGGTGGCGGTGCCAGCGCTGGCACCGAGCCCTGGCACCCGCCTGGCAGGGACCACGGGGGCGGGGAGGGACGAGGGGAGGGACAGGAGGAGGGGCAGGGAGGGCTCGGCCACCCCCCCCCGTCCCTGTCCCTCTCCCCAGTCCGTCCGGGTCCGTGCCACAGTCCCGCAGAGCCGCGGCCGGGGGGGCACCATGGTGGTGACGCTGGGCTACTGGGACGTCCGGGGGGTGAGTGGGGCCGGGGGGGCACAGGGGGGCTGCTGGGAGGTCCTGGGGTCCCCGAGGGGGTGGTGGTGGTCTGGCGGTGCAGGGGGCCAAAGGGGGGGTGTTGAGGGGTTCTGGAGGTCCTAGGGTAGGAATGCAGGATGTCCCAGGGGGTTTTGGGTCCTGAGGGGCACAGGGTGGAGGTGTGGGGTGCCAAAGGTGGGCGCTGTGTGTGTCCCCCCCCAGCTGACCCACGCCATCCGCCTGCTGCTGGAGTACACGGAGACCCCCTACCAGGAACGCCAGTACCGCCTTGGCCCAGGTGAGGGGGGGCTGTGAACCCCCCAAACCCCGAGACCCCCTCCCCCTGCTTTGTGCCGTGTCAAAAACCCACGGAAGGGGGGGGAGGGACGCCCCGTTTCCAACCGGTCCCTCTTTCCCCCCACCACGCCAACCCCGTCCTGCAGCTCGGGGGGGGAGAGTCACACCCACACCTCTCCAAAATCGGACTTTGACCCCTCCCGGGGGCAGCGTCGTTCCTGATCCGCCCAGGGCTGGGGGGGCACACGCGGCTCCGGGGGCAGAGCGGAGTCCCTCTCCCCGGGGTTCTGGGGGAGCCCCCCCTCCAATTGCTCTGCCCTCCTGCCCCCCCAGCCCCCGATTTTGACACGAAGGATTGGACCAACGAGAAGGAGAAACTGGGGCTCGACTTCCCCAATGTACGTGATGGGGGCGGGAGGGGCGCGACGCGGGGAGAGGAGGAATCACTGTGGCTGACCCCCCTCCGGAACCCCCCAGCTCCCGTATCTCATCGACGGGCCCGTCAAGCTGACCCAGAGCAACGCGATCCTGCGCTACATCGCCCGCAAGCACAACCTGTGTGAGTTAGGGGGGGGTCGCAGCACCCGCCAGGGTCCCCGGGGGTCTTTTTATGGGGATGGAGGTGACACCTCCCGGTGCCGCAGGTGGCGAGACGGAGCAGGAGAAGCAGCGCGTGGATGTGCTGGAAAACCAGCTCATGGATTTTAGGATGGGCTTCATCCGGCTCTGCTACGACCCCGACTTCGTGAGTACCCTCGGGCTGGAGGGGGGCACGGGGGGACGGACCCCGCCAAGCCACAGGGCCGTCCCCCCACGTGGGACAAGGGCACCGAGCCATCAGCAGCGTGGGGGGCTCTGTTGGGGTGCACCCTTTGCCCCCATTCTCCCCTTCTCATCCCCCATTCCCGTCCCCAATTCCCCTGTTCCTATTCCCATTCCCCCGTCTCTGCCCCGGGGGTGCTGCCCTGTGTTCTGTGGGGTCCGGGGTTGTTTCAGCCCCCCCAACCGTCCCCCCTGCAGGAGAAGCTGAAGGCGGGATACCTGGAGCAGCTTCCCAAGAAGCTCCAGGAGTTCTCGCGCTTCCTGGGCTCCCGCACCTGGTTCGCGGGGGACAAGGTGAGTTCAGGGGGCTCTGGGGGGGTGTTTTAGGGGGTCCCTGTGCAATCTGACCACCCCCTGTCCCCCCAGCTGACGTTCGTGGACTTCCTGGCGTACGATGTGCTGGACCAGCACCGCATGTTCGTGCCCGACAGCCCCGAATTCCAGGGAAACCTGGGCAGCTTCCTGCAGCGCTTCGAGGTGAGGGGGGACAGGGGACAGCCTGGGGACAGCCGGGGGCACCCCAGTGCCCCCATCCCTGGTCCCCTGGTGTCCCTGTCCCTATTCTTGACACCCCTCTGTCCCCACCCCCATCCCCTACACTCTGCTGTCCCTGTCCCCATCTGTCCCTCTCTCCACTCCCCACCACTGACATCGCCGTGGCCCCACTCCAGTCCCCACGTGCCCCTGTGCCTTTGGCTGCAATTCCTGTCCCCCTTTTCCCCATCCCGATCTACTCTGTCCCCACCCTTGTCCCCTTTTTCCCCATTTCTGTCCCCTTTGTCCCCATCCCTTTGCCCTTTGCCCCCCGCCCCCCTCCCTCTGGCAACGTCTCCTGGTGTTTCCAGCCCTGTCCCTGTGTCCCCAGCCCTGTCCCGTGTCCCTATTGCTTTCCCCACGTGTCCCTGTCCCCCCCCCAGTCCCTGCTGTCTCCCCAATGTCCCCCCGTGTCCCCCCAGGCCCTGCCCAAGATCTCCTCCTACATGAAGACCCCACGGTTCATGAAAACGCCCGTTTTCTGGTGCACAGCCAAGTGGGGCAACACCAAGGAGTGAGGGGGGGACCCCCACAAACCCCCCAAACTCACCCCTGTGCCCCCCAACTCCCCCCACCCCGAATAAATCGTGTGTTCTCTCCCCTGTCCGTCTGATTTGTGGCTTCACTGTAGGACCGCGAGGACCCCCCGTTTGTGGGGTGACCTCCGCGGGGGTGGGGGGCTGTTGGACTCTCCTGCAGCCTGGGAGGTGGCAGGGGGGGCTTCTCTCTGCACCCCCAGGATAAGGGAGACCCCCTGAGTGTCTGTGCCCCCCCAGCATAACGAGACCCCTCCTTAGGGAGTCGAAAGGGGGACCCCCCTGCAGCTTGAGGGGGGGGCACAGAGGGATTCGTGGCCCCCCCGGGATAAGGGGGACCCCGTGGAGTGTGGGGGTCGCAGAGCCGTGAGGACAAGGGGGTCCCGTGGGGATGGGGGAGTCGCCGAGTTCGCTGTTAAGGGGTCCCCATGGAACTGAGGGGGTCGCAGAGCCGTGAGGACACGGGGGTCCCACGGGGAAGAGCGGTCACAGAGCCCCCTTAAGGGGGACCCCGCGGGGATGGAGGGGTCGCAGGACTCCCACAATAAGGGGGTCGGATGCGGAACGGGGGGTCGCAGAGCCCTCAGGACAAAGTGGGGGGCGCCCGGAGCGGGGTCCCTTCCACTCGCCCCGCCCCGCCCCAGGCAGGGGCGTGGCCTTGGTGCTGTCACGAGCCGGGAGGCGTGACCCCGGGGGTTGCACGTGCCGGGGGCGTGGCCGCGGGTTTTTTCCACGTGTCGGGGGCGTGGCCGGGGTCACGGGCTCCAGTGGGGCGCGGCGTGCGTGGGACTCCTGAAAATGCTCTTACACACCTTTTTCAAACTTAATCCCTCCATTCAGACTTCTTCACGCTAATTTTTAACGCTCCGTCGTTACCGATCCTAACTCAGGATCGGCTCCAGGAGTGCAGTCAACAGAACCAGTTTTCTTTCTCCACCCCCCATTCCCACACAGCCTCTCCAGGCCCCCCGGGGGTCCCACGCAGCCCCCCCGCACCTTCCCCGGGGTTCAGGGGGTGTTCCACGATCCCCCCTCACCTGGAGCCGTGCTGGCCCCTCCGCTCCTCCCTGCGCTGCCGCAGCACCTTCTCCAGGCTGGGCCTCAGCGCTGCGGGGGGGGCTGAGCTGGAGCCCACCCAGGACGAGGGGGGTATCACACTCTGAGACCTCCGGGACCCCCAGAGAACCCCCGGGACCCCACGGGACCGCCCGACATCGCCGATTCCCCCAGCGCTGGCAGCTCACCCTGGCGGGACACCCCAGCACCCGCCCCGCAGCGCCGACGCGGGTGGGGAGGGACAGGGGGAGGGCCCGGGGGTGGGTCCGGGGAGGGCTCGGCCAACTCCCCTGTCCCTGTCCCGTGTCCCCAGTCCGTCCGGGTCCGTCCGTGCCACAGTCCCGCAGAGCCGCGGCCGGGGGGGCACCATGGTGGTGACACTGGGCTACTGGGACATCCGAGGGGTGAGTGGGGCCGGGGGGGGCACAGGGGGGTTGCTGGGAGGTCCTGGTGTCCCCGAGGGGGTGCTGGTGGTCTGACGGTGCCGGGGGCCGAAGGGGTTGTGTTGAGGGGTTCTGGAGATCCTAGGGTGGGTAGCGTGGGAGTGCTGGAGGTCCCAGGGGGGTTTTGGGTCCTGAGGGGCACAGGGTGGAGGTGTGGGGTGCCAAAGGTGGGTGCCGTGTGTGTGTCCCCCCCAGCTGGCCCACGCCATCCGCCTGCTGCTGGAGTACACGGACACCCCGTACCAGGAACGCCAGTACCGCCCTGGCCCAGGTGAGGGGGGGCTGTGAACCCCCCAAACCCCGGGACCCCCTCCCCCTGCTTTGTGCCGTGTCAAAAACCCGGCTGGGGGCGGAGGGACGCCCCGTTTCCAGCCTGTCCCTCTTTCCCCCCACCCCGCAACCCCGTCCTGCAGCTCGGTGGGGGCAAATCCCTCCCCCCCCCAAAATCGGACTTTGACCCCTCCCAGGGGCAGCGTCGTTCCTGATCCGCCCAGGGCTGGGGGGGCACACGCGGCTCCGGGGGCAGAGCGGGGTCCCTCTCCCCGGGGGTCTGGGGGAGCCCCCCTCCAATTGCTCTGCCCTCCTGCCCCCCCAGCCCCCGATTTTGACCCGAGCGATTGGACCAACGAGAAGGAGAAACTGGGGCTCGACTTTCCCAATGTACGTGATGGGGTTTGGGGGGTATGGGGGGGACGGGGCGCGAGGAGGGAAGGGGAGGGGCAAGATCGCCGGGGCTGACCCCCCCTCCGGAACCCCCCCAGCTCCCGTATCTCATCGACGGCCCCGTCAAGCTGACCCAGAGCAACGCGATCCTGCGCTACATCGCCCGCAAGCACAACCTGTGTGAGTGGGGGGGCCGGGGGGTCGCAGCACCCGCCAGGGTCCCCGGGGGGCTCTGTTTTGGGAGGGTGGGGGTGACACCTACGGTGTTGCAGGCGGCGAAACGGAGCAGGAGAAGCAGCGCGTGGATGTGCTGGAAAACCAGCTCATGGATTTTAGGATGGGCTTCGTCCGGCTCTGCTACAACCCCGACTTCGTGAGTACCCTCGGGCGGGGGGGCACGGCGCTGTCCCCCCACGTGGGATAAGGGGACCGAGCCACCAGCGGCGTGGGGGGCTCTGTTGGGGTTCACCCTTTGCCCCCATTTCCCCCTTCTCATCCCCCATTCCCATCCCCAGTTTCCCCATTCCCATTCCCAGTTTCCCCTCTCTGCCCGGGGGTGCTGCCCTGTGTTCTGTGGGGCCCGGGGGTGTTCTCTGGGGTCTGGGGGGTGTTCTCGGGGTTGTTTCAGCCCCCCCAACCGTCCCCCCTGCAGGAGAAGCTGAAGGCGGGATACCTGGAGCAGCTTCCCAAGAAGCTCCAGGAGTTCTCGCGCTTCCTGGGCTCCCGCACCTGGTTCGCGGGGGACAAGGTGAGTTCAGGGGGCTCTGGGGGGCTGTTCTGGGATCCCTGTGGGGTCTGACCACCCCCTGTCCCCCCCAGCTGACGTTCGTGGACTTCCTGGCGTACGATGTGCTGGACCAGCACCGCATGTTCGTGCCCGACAGCCCCGAATTCCAGGGAAACCTGGGCAGCTTCCTGCAGCGCTTCGAGGTGAGGGGGGACAGGGGACAGCCGGGGGACAGCCGGGGGCACCCCAGTGTCCCCAGTGCCCCCATCCCTGGCCCCCTGGTGTGCCTGTCCCAATCCCAGAGACGCCCCCGCTGTCCTCATCCCTGTCCCCAACACCCCACTGTCCCCATCCCAGACAACCTGGTGTTCCCGCCACTGACCCTCTGGTGTCCCCAACCCCCAGTGTCCCCATCGCTGACCCTGTGGTGACCCTGTCCCTATTCTTGACACCCCTCTGTCCCCACCCCCATCCCCTACACTCTGCTGTCCCTGTCCCCATCTGTCCCTCTCCCCACTCCCCACCACTGACACCTCAGTGGCCCCACTCCAGTCCCCACCTGTCCCTGTGCCTTTGGCTGCAATTCCTGTCCCCTTATTCCCCATCCCTATCTACTCTGTCCCCACCTTTGTCTCCTTTTTCCCCATTTCTGTCCCCTTTGTCCCCATCCCTTTGCCCTTTGCCCCCCTCCCTCTGGCAACGTCTCCTGGTGTTTCCAGCCCTGTCCCTGTGTCCCCAGCCCTGTCCCGTGTCCCCATTGCTTTCCCCACGTGTCCCTGTCCCCCCAGTCCCTGCTGTCCCCAGTGACCCCCCCAGTCCCTGCTGTCTCCCCAATGTCCCCCAGTGTCCCCCAGGCCCTGCCCAAGATCTCCTCCTACATGAAGACCCCACGGTTCATGAAAACGCCCATTTTCTGGCGCACGGCCAAGTGGTGCAACACCAAGGAGTGAGGGGGAACCCCCACAAACCCCCCCAACTCACCCCTGTGCCCCCCAACTCACCCCACCCCGAATAAATCGTGTGTTCTCTCCCCTGTCCGTCTGATTTGTGGCTTCACTGCAGGACTGCGGGGACCCCGTGAGTGTCTGTGCCCCCCCAGCATAACGAGACCCCTCCTTAGGGAGTCGAAAGGGGGACCCCCCTGCAGCTTGAGGGGGGACACAGAGGGATTCGTGGCCCCCCCGGGATAAGGGGGACCCCGTGGAGTGTGGGTGTCCCAGAGGCGCCAGGACAAGGGGGTCCCGTGAGGATGGGGGGGTCGCAGAGCCCTCAGGACAAAGGGGGGTGCGGCCGAACCGGGGTCCCTTCCACTCGCCCCGCCCCGAGTCCTCAAGCTCCGCCCCTGTGAGGGGCGTGGCCGTGGGGGTTTGTGACGTTCAGGGGGCGTGGCCGCCGGATTGTCACGTGTCGGGGGCGTGGCCGTGCGGGTGTCACGTGTCGGGGGCGTGGCCGGCGGTCACGGGCTCCAGTGGGGCGCGGCGTGCGTGGGACTGCTGAAAATACTCTTACACACCTTTTTCAAACTTAATCCCTCCATTCAGACTTCTTCACGCTAATTTTTAACGCTCCGTCGTTACCGATCCTAACTCAGGATCGGCTCCAGGAGTGCAGTCAACAGAACCAGTTTTCTTTCTCCACCCCCCATTCCCACACAGCCTCTCCAGCCCCCCCGGGGGTCCCACGCAGCCCCCCCGCACCTTCCCCGAGGTTCAGGGGGTGTTCCACGCCCCCCCCTCACCTGGAGCCGTGCTGGCCCCTCCGCTCCTCCCTGCGCTGCCGCAGCACCTTCTCCAGGCTGGGCCTCAGCGCTGCGGGGGGGGCTGAGCTGGAGCCCACCCAGGACGAGGGGGGTATCACACTCTGAGACCTCCGGGACCCCCAGAGAACCCCCAGGACCCCACGGGACCGCCCGACATCGCCGATTCTCCCAGCGCTGGCAGCTCACCCTGGCGGGACACCCCGGCACCCGCCCCGCAGCGCCGACGCGGGTGGGGAGGGACAGGGGGAGGGCCCGGGGGTGGGTCCGGGGAGGGCTCGGCCAACTCCCCTGTCCCTGTCCCGTGTCCCCAGTCCGTCCGGGTCCGTCCGTGCCACAGTCCCGCAGAGCCGCGGCCGGGGGGGCACCATGGTGGTGACACTGGGCTACTGGGACATCCGGGGGGTGAGTGGGGCCGGGGAGTGGTGGGTCCTGGGGTCCCCGAGGGGGTGCTGGTGGTCTGGCGGTGCATAGGGGATGTTGAGGGGTTCTGGAGGTCCTAGGGTGGGTCTCGTGGGAGTGCTGGAGGTCCCAGGGGGGTTTTGGGTCCTGAGGGGCACAGAGGGGAGGTGTGGGGTGCCAAAGGTGGGTGCCGTGTGTCCCCCCTCAGCTGGCCCACGCCATCCGCCTGCTGCTGGAGTACACGGACACCCCGTACCAGGAGCGCCGGTACCGCCCTGGCCCAGGTGAGGGGGGGCTGTGACGCCCCCGAGACCCCCTCCCCGTACTTTGTGCCGTGTCGTTCCTGTTTCGTCCGGGGCGTGCCGGGCTGGGGGGGCACACGCGGCTACCGGGACAGAGCGGGGATCTGGGGGAGCCCCCCCTCCAATTGCTCTGCCCTCTTAACCCCTCAGCCCCCGATTATGACTGGAGTGATTGGACCAACGAGAAGGAGAAACTGGGGCTCGACTTCCCCAATGTACGTGATGGGGTTTGGGGGAGGCGGGAGGGGCGCGGCGCGGGGAGAGAGGGGATCACCGGGGCTGACCCCCCTCCGGAACCCCCCCAGCTCCCGTATCTCATCGACGGGCCCGTCAAGCTGACCCAGAGCAACGCGATCCTGCGCTACATCGCCCGCAAGCACAACCTGTGTGAGTGAGTGGGGAGCCTGCCAGGGTCCCCGGGGGGGGTCTTTCTTTGAGGAGGGGGTGGTGACACGTCCTGGTGCCACAGGCGGCGAAACGGAGCAGGAGAAGCAGCGCGTGGATGTGCTGGAAAACCAGGTCATGGATTTCGGGTTGGCGTTAGCCCGGGTCTGCTACAACCCCGACTTCGTGAGTACCCCCGGGCGGGGTGGGCACGGGGGGACGGACCCCCCCAAACCGCGGGTGTCCCCCTACGTGGGACAAGGGGACTGAGCCACCAGCGGCGTGGGGGCCTCTGTTGGGGTGCACCCTTTGCCCCCATTCCCCTCTTCTCATCCCCCATTCCCATTCCCATTCCCACTCCCCGCTCTCTGCCCGGGGGTGCTGCCCTGTGTTCTGTGGGGTCTGGGAGTGTTCTGTGGGGTCTGGGGGTGTTCTGGGGGGTGTTTCAGCCCCCCCAACCGTCCCCCCTGCAGGAGAAGCTGAAGGCGGGATACCTGGAGCAGCTTCCCAAGAAGCTCCAGGAGTTCTCGCGCTTCCTGGGCTCCCGCACCTGGTTCGCGGGGGACAAGGTGAGTTGGGGGTGCTCTGGGGAGCTGCTTTGGGGAACCCAGTGGGGTCTGACCACCCCCTGCCCCCCCCAGCTGACGTTCGTGGACTTCCTGGCGTACGATGTGCTGGACCTGCACCGCGTGTTTGCGCCCAACAGTGCCGAATTCCAGGGAAACCTGGGCAGCTTCCTGCAGCGCTTCGAGGTGAGGGGGGACAGGGGACAGCCTGGGGCACCACTGTGTCCCCGAGTGCCCCCATCCCTGACCCTGTGGTGCCCCTGTCCCTATTCCTGACACCCCTGTGTCCCCATCCCCTACACTCTGCTGTCCCTGTCCCCATCTTTCTCTATCCCCATTCCTGACCCCCCGGTGTCCCCAACACTGACACCTCAGTGGCCCCACTCCTGTCCCCACCCATCCCTGTGCCCTTTGGCTGCAATTCCTGTCCCCTTTTTCCACACCCCTATCCCCTCTGTCCCCATCCCTGTTCCCTCTGATTACACCTGACCCTGTCCCCTTTGTCCCCATCCCTTTGCCCTTTGTCCCCATCCCTCTCACGATATTTCCTTCGGTGTTTCCAGCCCCGTCCCTGTGTCCCCATCCCTGTCCCGTGTCCCCATTGCTTTCCCCACGTGTCCCTGTCCCCCCAGTCCCTGCTGTCTCCCCAATGTCCCCTCGTGTTCCCCCAGGCCCTGCCCAAGATCTCCTCCTACATGAAGTCCCCACGGTTCATCAAAACACCCGTTTTCTACCCCATAGCCAAGTGGGGCAACACCGAGGACTGAGGGGGGACCCCCACAAATCCCCGTGACCCCAACTCACTCTGTGCCCCCCAACTCACCCCACCCTGAATAAATCGTGTGTTCTCTCCCCTGTCTGTCTGATTTGTGGCTTCACTGCAGGACTGCGGGGACCCCCCATTTGTGGGGTGACCCCCGCGGGGGTGGGGGGGCTGTTGGACCCTCCTGGATTATGGGATGGGGG